>NW_004444037.1:5973578-6023393 GCF_000243295.1 Trichechus manatus latirostris | reverse complement strand
AAAAAAAAAAAAAAAAAAGAGTATGGACATTTTTATTATACGTTTATTTGCTCCTTAAGTTTCCTCTTTTGTAAATTCTTCTTTTTTTCAAAGAGTCACCATGAGTTGGAAGCAACTCAATGGCAATTGTTTATTTTTGTTTGTTATACTCTTTTCTATTGGGTTATTTGTTGTTTTCTTATTAAATTTTAGGGGTTTTAAAATGTTTATATTCTGGATACTAATCACTTGTTGATTTGATTATGTATGTGTGTAAGTATCTTGGCCCAGTTTGTAGCTTATGTTTTAGTTTTTGTATGGTCTTTTGTAAAACAGCAGCTTTTAATTGAATAAAATTTATCAACTTTTTATTAAGAACTTGTGCTTCTTGTGCCTTGTTTAAGAAATTCTTCTCTGCTTCAAGGTTTTAAATGTAGTCTTTTTTATTTTCTTTGAAAAGTTTCTAATTTTTGAAATTCATATTTATGTGCTCCATCTAACTAGAATTGAGGTTTGGTAAGATGTGAAAAAAATAGTTCAGTTTCATTTTTAAGCACCATTTTTGAATGCTATTGTCAATTTCCAAAGCTTCAAAATAAATCTTGATACATTTTATCACTTGCACTGGCTCTTTTTCTTCAGAGGGGTGTGGCTATCTATATTTGCACCTTTACTAGTTCATATAATTTTAGAATAAACTTGTTAAATTATATGAAAAATTCCACTGGGATTTTGGTTAGAATTGCATTGAATTGATGTGTAAATTTATAAAGAATGGGCATTTTATGATACGAGGTTTTCCCATCCATGAAAATGGTAGCCTTCTCCATTTATTTGGATCTGCTTTACTTTCAGTCAAGTTATATAATTTTCTCCATAAAAGATTTGAACATAGTTTGTTAGGTGCATTCTTAGGTATTTTATATTTTTTGTGATTTTTAAAAATGACATTTTCTTACTGTTCATTGCTGGTAAACATAAATGCAATTCTCTTCTGTATCCTGATTTTATATCCAGCCATTTTGCTAGACTTTCCTAATAATGTAACCGCTTTTGTTTTTCAGTATAATCATATACCCTAAAAATGATAAGAGTTTTATATTGTCTTTTCTAGTTTATATACTTTTTATATATTGTTCTTGCCTTATTGCAATGGCTATTATTTCTAGTACAGTGTTGAATAGATACGTTACAAGACATTCTTGTTTTATTTCAGATTTCAAAGGAAATGCTTTTCACATTTTGACCTTACGTGCAATGTTTGCTGTAAATTATGTACATGTACATACATATATTAAAACCCTCCATCGGGTTAAGGAAGTTCCTTCTATTCCTAGTGTACTGAAGTTTGTTTTTAAAATAATAACTTGAAATTAAATTTCATTTAATGTATTTCTATTAATTATACCATGAACATCACCCATTTGTCAGTTTGTTGTACTATGATGGCTTGCATGTTGCTATGATGCTGGAAGCCATGCCACTGCTATGATAAATACCAGCAGGGTCACCAGTGGTGGACAGGTTTCCACAGAGCTTCCAGGCTAAGACAGTCTAAGAAGAAAGGCCTGTCAGTCTACTTCTGAAAATTAGCCAAAGAAAACCCGATAGAACATGATAGAATATTGTCCAATACAGTGCTAGAAGATGAGCCCCCTAGGGTGGAAGTCATTCAAAACACAAATGCCTGCAACAATGGACTCAAGCATATGAATGATCTTGAAGCAGGACTAGGCACGTTTCATTCTGCTGTACATGGAGTTGTCGTGAGTCCAAGGCACCTTGACAGCAACTAATAATGACACATCATTATATGATTTTTCTCTTTTAATTGGTGAATATGATGAATTACATTATTAGAGTTTGTAACAGTAAACTAAATTTGCATTACTGAGATAAACCCAACTCGATCATAATACATTTTTCTTCCATTTCTGGATTCAGCTTGCCAGTATTTTGTTTAGTATTTATTATTTAGTATTTAATAGCTGGTCTTCTGTTGTTAGTGTTCAATGTGTCAAATCTATTCTTGAAATGGTCTCCAAATTCAGGTGGGATATACTCAAAGTCGTATTTTGGCTCTCACAGACTTGTTTTAATTTTCTTCAGCTTCAACTTGAACTTGCATACGAGCAATTCATGGTCTGTTTCGTAGTTGGCCCTGGCCTTGTTCTGACTGATGGTATTGAGATTTTTCATCATCTCTTTCCACAGATGTAGTCGATTTGATTTCCTATATTTTCCATCCAGTGAGGTCCACATGTATAGTCACCATTTATGTTGTTGAAAAAAGTTACTTGCAATGAAGAAGTCATTGGTCTTGCAAAATTCTATTATGCAATCTCCAGCATAGTTTCTATCACCAAGGCCATATTTTCCTTCTTCTTTGTTTCTAACTTCCACATTCCAATCACCAGTAATTATCAGTGTATCTTGACTGCATGTTCGATCAATTTCAGACTGCAGAAGTTGGTAAAAATCTTCAATTTCCTCATCTTTGGCATTAGTGATTGGTGCATACATTTGAATAATAGTCGTATTAACTGGTTTTCCTTGTAGGCGTATGGATATTATCCTACCACTGACAGCATTGTGCTTCAGGATTTTACTATTACCAAAAAACCAAACCCGTTGCCATTGAGTCGATTCCGACTCACAGCGACCCTATATAGGCACCTTAAAATTACTCCAGCCTTTACCCATTACCCTATTCCAAAATTGCTTCCACACTTTAAGCATCTGTTTGAGCAGCACCCCACTCTTCTGGTACCAAATTCTGTCTTAGTTATCTGTTGTTGTTGTTAGGTGCTGTCGAATTGGTTCTGACTCATAGTGACCCTGTGTACAACAGAATGAAACACTGCCCAGTCCTGTGCCATCCTCACAGTCATTGCTATGTTTGAGCCCATTGTTGCAGCCACTGGGTCAATCCACTTAGTGTGCTGCTACAACAGAAATATGACAAGTGGGAATCTTTAAGAAACAGATATTTTCTCACAGTTTAGAAGTTGGAAGTCCAAATTCAGGGTGCTGGCTCTAGGGGAAGGTTTCCTCTCTCTGTCAGCTCTGAGGAAGGACCTTGTCTCTTCACCTCTGCTTCCTGGTTCCTTAGGGATCTCCATGTGTCTTGATGTCTATCTTACCCCTTCTCTTCTCTGCTTGCTATTTAATCTCTTTTATATCTCAGAAGAGTTTGACTCAAGACACAGTCTACACTAATTCTGCCTCATTAACGTAACAAAGACAACCCAATTCCAAATAGGATTATAATCGTAGCATAGAGGTTAGGATTTACAACACGTATTTTTGGGGGACATAATTCAATCCATAACAGTATATATCCAGAAGAATTGAAAGTAGGGACTCAAACGGATAGTTGTACACCAATGTTCATTGCAGTATTATTCACCATAACCAAAAGGGGGAAATAATCCAAGAGTTCGTCAACAAATGAATGGTAAACAAAATGTGATATATGCATGCAATGGAATATTATTCAGTCATAAGGAGAAATGAAGTTGTGATACATGCTACTATACGGTTGAACTTTGGAAAACATGGTAAGTGAAATAAGTCAGTCACAAAAGGACAGACATTATATGACCCCATTTATATGAAATATCTAGAATAGGCGAATGCACAGAGACCAAAGGTCATTAGTGATACTCAGGTGCAGGTGAGAAAGAGGGAGAAATGGGTAGTCATTGCTTAGCGGGTACTGAATTTCTGTTTGGGGTGATGAAAAACATTTGTAAATGGATAGTGCTGATAGTAACACATGGTGAATGTAATTAATGTCACTGAATTGTACACTTAAAAATTGTTAAAATAGCAAATTTTTTTGATATATATATTTTACCACAACAAATTAAAAAAAAAAAAAAATGATGCTAGAGACCATCCTGGCTTTGGGAATGGCCAGGTGAGGGTATAGCCCAGCCCACTCATGCCCACCCTTCTGAGTTTGTGGTTTTATTGGGACATTCCCAATTCAGACGTTCTACTTGACTTCTCTGGCCCTTTTAGACATTCATCGGCTGTTCCTGAAAAAAAAAAGGGGTCAGGAAAGGTTAAAACCATGTAAATCAGTGTTTTTCAAACTATTGCTTTGACTATTTAGTGAATACTGAAATCAATTTGGTAGACAACTAGCATTTTAAAAAATTAAAGAGCATAATAGAAACGTTCATGGTAAGAAGTAATTTTTTGTGAAACTTTCGTTTTGTATGAAATGAATCACATTGTATACACAATGAGTTCCTTACCTTGTGTTACAATAAAAAAATTTGAGAAACACTGCTTTAAAGGTTTGTGATATAATCAAAATTCCATTTAATTCCAGAAAAATAAGGTAGCATAGGTGACTATTTCTAAATAAACAAAAAATAGGATATCTCATGTGGTAGAATGATTATTTGTGCCAATTCTTCACTCCTCCTGTATCTACATTCTTAGCCTAGAAACTTTGTAGTGCATTCCCATTCTGACTCTGCACTCAGCTGTGTGACTTGCTTTGGTCAAAGAGATATTAGCAAAGGAGATGTAAACAGTGGCTTTAAAAGAGTTTGTGCAATTGGTCTTGCTCTTGCTTTTGCCCTCAGTCAATGCATGAGAACATGCCCAGGCTCGCCTGTTGGAAGATGAGAATCACATGGAGAACAGTGGAATTGCCCCATTTTCCCAGCCGAGACCATCCTAAACCTGGTGGCAGTCAGCTGACCATCACACCTGTGAGTGAGACTAATGAAGACCAGAAGAATTGTCCCGTTGAGCCCAGCCCAAATTGGCCAACCTGCCTACTCATGACTTAAATAAATGTTTATTTTTGTATGTCACAGAAGTTTTGTAATTGTTTGTTACGGAGCATGATTGTGACAATAGATAATTGATACACACCATTAGGAAATATTAGTCATCAATAATATTCATAGTAATAACAGTCATTATAATAAAATAATAATCCATCAATTTTTCAATTACTATCTCATAAAACACTTTTCATCTTCATATTTCACCTTGCAGTGGTGCCACCAAAGGGGCTTTTAAGTAAGAAAGAGCTTATTTAATTAACAACAGGTGAGACGGCAGAGGAAGTGGCCCTGTCCAAGGTTACTCAACAAGGTTCTGTCACCAGGAGACTGGGATTCAGCCACTCAAGAATTCTCTTTATCAAAACTACCAGCAGGTTGCTGACCTCTCCCATCTTTCAAAATAAAAACTCTGATTTTGGCCCATTCTTCTGCATCTACCTCAATTTTCATAAAAGTTCCTGTGGGATGTCAGTTTGAATAATTAGAATTGACATTTTGCTTGCAAGCAAAATAGAGGCCTTTTCCTCAGGAAACCACAATGTCATTAATATCCTCTGTGCGCATATTGTCCTCCAAATAACCTGATTTGTTTTCCCTAAATTTGCATTTTCATTTGATCATTAAAGATGAAGTTTTCTTTGCAACAGGAGGCCTGTGATTCTCTTGACTGTCTAGTTTGGCCTGTTGGTTATCACAGCAAGACCCTAAGGCCATTTGCTCACTGGACATTCAGTTTCCAGAGTCTACCAGTTATTTAATAATAAAACTAGTTTTCATTGAGTCCACTTTGACTCATGGTGACCCCATATGTGTCAGAGTAGAACTGTGTTCCATAGGGTTTTTCAATGGCTAATTTTGTGGAAGTAAATCTCCAGGCCTTTCTTCTGAGGCATCTCTGGATGGACTCAAGCCCCCAACCTTTTGGTTAGCAACTGAGCATGTTAACCATTTGCACCACTCAAGAACTATTTACCAATAGCTTGTCCCTAAGAATGAGTGTTCAGCCAAGTCAGCAGTGGCTCAAAAATGTTCATATAGGAGGCTCTTGGGGGTGATAAAGTGGTAGTGATAGTGGAGGTGAGGGAGTTTTAAGGTTGGTTTTTAAGAGCTCACTACAATAGATTAAGGAAGTATCCACTGTGTGTGTGTGCTGGGTGGCAGGTAAAGAACGGAATACAAGTCAGAGTCCTTCCAGTTCACCCGTTGGCACAAGCAAACCTCCTTCAGACAGAGCTGGTAATTTCTGAATCAAAAACAACTCTAAAAACTCTGTGTCCTACTGATGATGGGGCTAGTAGACAACCACTTCACGTATGTCTCATTTATATTTAAGGGTCCTGCAATGGCTTATGACACTAAAAGAAGGCAAATGTATTTTGGTCCATGCTATGTCCTGGGCAGTGTGCTGGTGCTGGAGAGATACAGACAAATAAGACCCAATCTTTGTCATTCAGGAGGGCCTAGCCTGCAACTTTGCGATGTGTTTGTCTCTGTGACTCCAGGGGAGGGTACAGTATTTTGTTCTCTGATAACTTAATTTCGATAGCCCAGTGGGGTTCTTCCACCCCTTACAAACGTCTCTCTGCTTCCTTGACAGCTTGGTTGTCTTTTGCATTTTCTGATGCTTTTACTTTGAGTTGTTTGGGGGTTTGCATTTGGTACAGGTAGGTGTTCAGTAAAAATATTCCTTAAACGAACATGGAAACAGTGGTATTTTTTCAATGCCTCGGAATGAGTGTTCAGTTAGTATGGCAGAATTTACAAAAGAGAATGCATATGTTTGTAGATATGCACACCAAAATGTTTATGAGAATTTGATCTAATATATATTTTAAGAACATAAGTACTTTTTCAGCTAAGGGTCTTAGGTTGACTTGAATCAAAATTTGACTTACATTTCCTCTAGCGCTTAAAGCTTGGTTTGAAGCTTAAATACTTGGGTTAAAATATTTCAACTTTTAAGGAAAATCCTTCGGATTCCATAAAAATAGTAGATTAAGTATGCTTACCTCAATCCCCTGCCTCACAAAATGGGGCTGGAAATCTATTTTAATGATGTTTTACATAAGACTTTTCTCGAGAGATGATTAATCAAAAACTTTAAGATAATCTATTTTAGTTAGAAAAAATAAAGCGTTTCTGAATGCATTTAAAATAAGATTGTTTTATTAAGGATATTTTTCATTAACATTGCAATTGTGTAATTTATAGGGAAATGAAATTGTTTTGTCCTACTGGTGTACATAAATATTTTTTATTTCATATGTTAGCTATCATGCGTCTTTATATATTATGAATTTATTATTTTTATGACACAAGATGAGCGATCATGACAAAAAAGCTTATTATTTAGTGATACATTATTACATTATCACCCGTATGTGTAACCACATGCATCATTCACATGTTTGTTTAGGGTTAGGTTCTTTTTACTTTGGAGTCTCTGAGTGGTGAAAACAGTTAGCGCACTCAGTTGCTAAGCAAAAGGTTGGCGATTCAACTCTACCCAGAGGTGTCTCGAAAGAAAGGCCCGGTGATCTAGTGTGACTAGTTGAATTTGTTTCTTGGGTTTGAGGAGTCAGTAGTGGATAGTAGAAAGGACCCAGGCTTTAGAGAGAAACAAAACTAGATGTGAACCTTAGCTCTACTGTGTGGTAGCTGTGTGGCTTGTCTCTAAGATGGGGGTAGTAATACTGTTCTTGCAGCATGCTTTTCAGAGTTATCAGTTGCTATAGAGTCGGCTCTGACTCTTGGAGATCTTCTGTATTACAGAACGAAATGTTACTCTGCTCTGCAACATTGCCCAGCCTTCCAGCACTGTATCAGAAAATATTAATGTTGTGATTGATAAGGTTTTCATTGGCTAATTTTCAGAAGTGAATTGCCAGGTCTTTCTTCTTAGTCTGTTTCATCTGGAAACTGCTAAAACCTGTGCACAACGGGTGACCTTGCTGGTATTGGAAATATCAGTGATGTAGCTTCCAGTATTACAGCAACATGCAAAGCACCACACTATTACAAACTGACAGATGGGTGGTGGATTTTAAGAGTTAAATGCAGGTATATATATATATATATATACATATATCATAGGTAAGGTATATACAGGAAAACCTGTGAGAGCCGGAGCTCAGTGGGACTGACTTGTTTTTCCAGGTCTTGAAAGTTTTCTGCCTTGACAGGGTGCAGTCTTACTACTTTCCAATCACTCGTTTTAGTGGAAAATATTTAAGTTTTCCTTCCCTGACAGGTTTTCACCTTATACAGTTTCCGGCTGTTGCAAGTTTTACTGTAATAGACGCTCAGTGAATGGTGTGTTGTTGTTGTTGTTGGGTGCCATCAAATCTATTTTGATTCAGAGTGACCTCATGTGACAGAGTAGAACTAGCCCACAGGATTTTCTAGGCTGTAATCTTTATGGGAGTAGATCACCAGTTCTTTCTCCCACCGAGCTGCTGGGTGAGTATGAATGGCCAACATTTCAGTTAGCAGTTGAGTGCTTAACTGTTGCACCACCAGGGCTCCTTCAATGGGTGGTAGTTATTATTACTTTTCCTTCAAGTAACAGTAGGAGAACAATAGAAGGAGGACAATAATGGTATAATAGTTTCCATTTCTGAGCCCTTGCTGAATACCAGGCAAAAACTTTATAAATAATATCTCTTTGAATCCTCACAACAACCATATGGACCAGGTATTATTAGTATTGTTTTTCATGAATAAGAAACTTACAGTCAGTAAGGTTAAGTAACATACGTAAGACCCCTTGGAAAGTAAGATGCAGAGGCAGGGTTCAAACCAGGTATGTCCAGCTTTTAACCACTATCACACCTTCTCCTCACATCCTTTGGAATCAGAAGGCTGATTCCACTCCATAGATGGCCCGTCTTTCCAGGTGTGTTTAGGCTGAAAGAGAAGACTGTGATTAACAAAGACTATTAAAACCTCATAACTAACTCTTTATAATGCATGTAAGGGAAAAAGCTTCAAATTTCTGCAGTTTTAGACTGACAACCTCAAGAACCAAGGTGAAACGAGAAGGCAGTGAGACAGATGTTTGACTTTCAGCTTAAACAGTGGATTTTTTAGTGCTCTGTGTTTGTCTTAGGACATATTTTATAGCAGTTGCTGTTAAAATGATGGGAAGATAGAAATCTCTTTTAGCTTTTGGAAGCACTTTTTTTTTCCCACTTTTGTTTGAGTTGCAATGTTACTATTGGCTTCAGAATGTGACGTTTTTAAGACATTTATGCTAACTTCCGACGTTAGCTGATTTCTTTGAGCTCTGCTGTAGTAAAATTTGGGTAAACACAATTTCACTCCATGCCTTCCATTAGCAAGGTCAAAAGATTAAAGTATACAAGGCTGTGTTCCTTCAGGTACGACAAAACTTGTAGCTGGGATGATATGTATTGCCTTGGGGCTTTCTTGTCTTCTTCAAAGTTGTTCTGACATCCCTATCTGGTGACTCTTTTTACCTACACTTGTAGCTGGAGGTGATGGTTGAAGGTGAGTCTGGAGGCTTTCCCCTCCGCGCTAATACGAATTAGGAAGAAAGGACTAGTGATCTACTTTGAAAAATCAATGAAAACACTGTGGATCACAATGGTCTGATCTACAACCAATCATGGGAATGGCACAGGACGGGGCAGCATTTCATTCCTTGTGCATGGGGTTGTCATGAGTCAGGAGCCAACTTGGTGGCAGCTAACAACAATACATCAGCAAGTATTTTAGGAACATCTAAAGGGTATTCACCATGCTATAGACACTGTGGCAGTTATAAGAAAGTATAACATGCTGGAAAGAGCAAGTGTTCTTGGAGAAGAAAGTCCAAGTTCGATGATGATGATGATGATGATGATGAATGATGGTGGTGGCTTTGTGGCTGGTAAATATCAATTATTGAGCATCTTTCAGGTATCAGCCCATGAAAGCAGCAGTCAAGAAATAAAGGGACGTATTTGCATTGGGCATATCTGCCTCAAAAGATCTCTTTAAGTTTTAAAAAGCAAAGATGTCACCTTGAGGACAAAAGTGCACCTGACCCAAGCCATGGTATTTTCAATCACCTTATATGCATGCTAAAGCTGGACAATGAACAAGAAAGAGTGAAGAAATGATGCATTTGAATTATGGTGTTAATGAAGAATATTGAATATACCGTGGACTCCCAGAAGAACGAACAAATCTGTCTTGGAAGCAGTATAGCCGGAATACTCCTTAGAAGCGAGGACGGCGAAACTTCATCTCACATATTTTGGACATGTTATCAAGAGGAACCAGTCCCTGGTGAAGGACATCATGCTTGGTAAAGTAGAGGGTCAGCAAAAAAGAGGAAGACCCTGAATGAGATGGATTGACGCAGTAGCTGCAGCAGTGGGCTCCAGCATAAAAAGCATTGTGAGGATGCCACAGGACCGGGCAGTATTTTGTTCTGTAGTACATAGGGTCACTATGAGTGAATTGGGATGTGACTCAACTGTACCTAGCAAAAACAACATTCAAGTATCAGGATAAAAAATATATCTGTTTCTAAAACTCATACTCTTTCCAACATGTCCCACTTCCTTGCAACTACCACAGAATCTATGAAGTGGTGGATACTCTGTAGGTAACTTACTTTACATAACGTCACACTGCTAGTAAGTGACAGGCCCAGCACCCCTAGAAACATATCATCAGAAATGTACATTAAATCCCTTCATCTAGCTCTAAGCCTCATTTTCCTGGGGATAATCAAAGGGTATCAAAGGGTTGTTGTAAGGCTTATGTAAAGTTCCAGATTCATGGCAGGTGTTTCATAATTAATAGTACTTATTAATTTTATTAGTATTATTAGACATAGCTTTGTCCTCTAGGAAATTTCAGTAGTGTGGAAGAGTGTTAAGAAGAATACGGTCGATAGTGACAAGTGCCAGAGAGAAGTTATGAGTTAGGAGAATAAGACTCGGGTAAACATTACTCTGTTCTCACACATTTATTGGAAAAGAGTTCAGATAGGTAATGAGGCTGGGCCTGAGGAAGTAACTGGAAACTCAGATATCTCCTCCCTGTGTGTGCAGCCAATGTCATGGATCGAACTCTCTTTTTTACTAGGTTTCACCTTGGACTGTGTTAGTCCTGATTTCCTGAGCTTCATCTTCTTAGTCCCTGGGTGGCTGCGTTTGAGTCCCTGGGACAGACTCAGCTCCATTGTTCCATTCATCCAGTTCTGCTGAAGCTGCCCGTGTCAGCCTCTCTTCTACAGAGGAAAGGCTGATTATGTTCTAGGGAAGCAATACTCACTCTTAGCCTTGGGATTTGTGCGTCGAAGACATTAAAAAAGTGGTAGTCTATCGCAGGCTTCACAGAGAGATTGAACTGATGAGAACTGTCTCCTCTGTCGCTTGCTCAACTGTAATTGTCATTAGCTTTGTTTTCTTGTTTGTTAACGGTGGACGGTGAGACAATAAAATGCTGCTCCGTTCTGCAGAGACATTTGCTCCAGCAAATTTCAGTACTTTCTTTGGTTGGGATAAATTTAAATTACATAAACAAAACTGGGGTCTCTCAAATATTTAAGCTATACCCCGTTTGTATATTTTTCCTGTTGACTGTTATAAATCAAGATAAGAACAGCACTAGACCTCAAAAATTCATTTATAGAGACATCTCAACTAACTCTGCTGAAAAACAACACAGAGATGATATTAATTAATTAATTGTGTAGGATTTTTAAAAATAGGTAATGCATGTTTGAGGGCAGAGGTTGTTCAATGGTGAAATTCTCATCTCCACATGGGAGGAGACCCAAGTTCGATTCCTAGACAATGTACCACATGTGCAGCCACTACCCATTTGTCCGTGGAGTCTTCTGTATTGCTATGATGCTGAACAGGTTTCTATGGAGCTTCCAGGCTAAGACAGACTAAGAAGAAAGGTCTTGCAATCTGCTTCTAAAAGTTAGCTGATGAAAACCTCATAGATCACAATGATTCCATCCAAAACTCATCATGGGGATGGCGCAGGACTGGGCAGCATTTTATTCTGTTGGGATGGGGTTGCCATGAGTCAGGGGCCTACTTGCCAGCAGCTAATAACAACAACAAGGCGGCAAGCTCATGGTAAAGTTTTCAAACAGGGCATAAATGTAAACAGGGAAAAGTAAGTTTCCTTTCCCTATCTCCCTTCCATTTGAACAACTTAATTCAATCTGAAAAAATCTGATGGAGTGTCTCCTACTTTATCAAGGTAGTAAATTTACAACTATGCATATAATGAATTTACAGACAAGGAGTGACACTTGCACCTAAATATGATATTAACAATAGCAATAGCAACAATAGAAATAGAAAAAGGACAAAAGAAAAAAAAAAAAAAAAGAGAGGGAGAACGTGAGAGAGAGAAAATTAAAGGTACGTGAAATCCAAAGCCAAGACTCAATAACAGGACTCCCGGAGACCCCACTTTATCATTTCAACGTTATCATGTGACCAACTCGTGGAAGAACTTACCAGGAAACTTTAGTAAATGTAACATGAAAATCTATCTCCATTTAATACTTCAGAAAATCCACCTCCTAGGACTTCCCTGTTAGAATAACTCCTGAGGGCAGTCAAAGTTCTCTGCTTTCAACTTTGCAGATAAATTTCAAAACTTTAGAGGAAAACATTAAATCTACATGTTCATCTAGAATTCCAAGAAGCCTCTCACATTTCCCTAGCCATCCTGAAACCCTCTTATAATTTCCCAGCATGAAACTAAGAACAGAAGAATCTGTTTACAACACTTATCCTTAGATGTTTCTTCCAAATACCTATTTCCATTAAATGACAACAACAACAAATTATCCAAAAGTTCAAGGAAAAAGTCTCAAGAATACTGTGGCCACAGGCTGCTCTCAATTTTGTTTATAAACCTGATTTCCTTGCATCTACCCAGTTAGGCCCAGGGTAAGTAGAAACCAGCTTCTTCTCATGGCTATTGTTTTTCATTCACCTACACAGAGGTATTATGACTGTCTTAGTCATCTAGTGCTGCTCTAACAGAAATACCACGAGTGGATGGCTTTAACAAAGAGTCCAGTAGGCTACAATCCAGTAGGCTACAAGTCCAGATTCAGGGCATCAGCTCCAGGGGAAGGCTTTCTCTGTTGGCTCTGGAGGAAGGTCCATGTCATCAATCTTCCCTTGGTCTGGGAGCTTCTCTGCACAGGAACCTCAGGTCCAAAGGATGCGCTCTGCTCCCGGCACAGCTTTCTTGGTGGTATGAGGTTCCCATGTGTCTCTGCTCGCTTCTGTCTTTTGTATCTCAAAAGAGATTGGATTAAGACACTATCCAATCTTGTCAACCTCATCAGTATAGCCTCATCACAGTGATAGAATTTACAACACATAAGGAGATCACATATAACCTCATCATAGTGATAGAGTTTACAACACATAAGGAAATCACATCAGATTACCACAATCATACAATACTGGGAATCACGGCCCAGCTAAGTTGACAGATATTTTTGGGGAACACAGTTCAATCCATGGCAATGACCAAGATGGCCATTAGAAGTTCAATGAAGCATCTCTATAGAAGATACCTTTTCCAACTCAAAATACTTCACACAGGGACCAGAAATAATAAATTTAGCTGCACCACACTCTATCCTCCTAATTCCTGCTAAATTATACTAAATTGAAGCCTACATGTTAGGAATAGATTTAATTGGAGGCCAACCAGGACCAGGATTTAATAAATATTAATAAATTAGCTAATAATATAAATAATAATTTCTATTTCAATGATGATTCCATAATGGTAAATAAACAAGGAAGCATCTATTAATCATATCAATTTGTTTCCCCTTTTCTTCTTCCCTCTCTTCTCTACAACCCAGTCCTTCTTTTTTCCCTATTCAATTTCTAAATTTACTTAAAATTGTGTACCTTTCAACTTACATACAGCAAGTGACTTATCCTGGGAGAATCTCCCTCTCCACTTATTATACAATCCCTGGCATAAAAATTTCATTAAAAGATTGATTTTAAGTTTCTTGAGACTAAGATCTGTGTCTTATGTTAAAAGTGTTGTAAACTAATGCTGATCGAGTGCATGGGGGAGTCTCTAGGTGGTGCAAACAGTTAACATGCTTTGTGGCTAACCAAAAAGTTAGAGGCTTAAGTTTACCCAGAGGGGCCTCGGAGGAAAGGCCTGGTGGTCTACTTCTGAAAAATCAGGCATTGAAAACCCTATGGAGCACAGTTCTACTTTGACACACATGGGGTTGCCATCAGTTGGAATCGCCTCATGATCAACTTTTTAAAAAAGTTTATCAAGGTCCAGCCAAACAGGAGATGAAAGGGGAAGCTGCATCCAGATGTCCAGAGACAGCACGGGGAGCCATTGTGGGTTAAAGGGGAAGAAAGACAGGAAGGAGTCAGCAAAAGGTGAATGAGGCTAACATAGGGTGGGAGGGCCGGCAGGAAGAGTCAGAGGTGGAAAATGTGAAGCTTTGTGAGTGGAGGCTGGTAGGATGGGATCCTTTATAGCCTTAGAACCTACCTGACAAGAAGTTGAAGCTGAAATACAGTTCGTATCTGGAAAGCAGGAGAGAAGGGATCTCTTACCCTAGCAGCTCCTGAAACAGATGAAGCTGCTATGAGTTGGAATTGACTGGATGACAACTGGTTTGGTTTCTTTTCTTTTTTTTTGGTTTGAGTGAGTGGGTGGATGGATGAATGGAATGAACCAGTGGTGGATGGATGGGTAGGATACTATGAAACTGGAGCTTGACATATGAAATAAAGGCTTCAAAAACGTAGGTAGGTTAAAGGAGCACAGCATATCTTAAAGATAATCAGAAATTATTAAAGCAGCAGCTGAGAGAAGGTATGCCGATTCATTAGAAAGATGATAACCACAACAAATCATTAAAAGTTTTGACTACAAGTTTTTTAAGTTAGAAGACCAAAACCATATATTGATTCTTTCCAACAGTTTCAGTTGTGAAATTAGTCTACCTTCCAGACATGTTTGTAATATATGACTTGTCCATCTGCCTCCTTTGCTGTATATTGAGAAAGACTATGCTCAGGGCCATTTGAAAAGTAATTCCCTCTTGATTTTTCAAGAAAATCCCAGATGTGACCTGCACATTGATAACAGAGAATTTAGTTTGCCAGCAAGAGCCAGATTGGTTTTTGGTTGTATTTGTTATGTAGAGTAGCTATACTTTTTTCCTTTTTCAAGGGCGAATTCAAATATCTTCTTTCTTCCGGTCTATGACAGTTTCTTTAGTGGTCAATGCCACTAGAATAGAAATATTTTGAGATGGAAAAAATCCAATTGACAATTATTTTTTTAATCCACCTGTGAGACCAAAATATCAAACCTTGTGTTGCTGTTAGGTGCCGTATACTCGGCTCTGACTCATAGCGACCCTGTGTACCACAGAACGAAACACTGCCCCGTCCTGTGCCATCCTCACAATTGTTGCTATGCTTGAGCCCATTGCTGCAGCCACTATGTCAATCCATCCGTTGAGGGTCTTCTTTTTTGCCCTTACTTTGCTTCATATATTCCATGATCCAATTATTAATGAATGTTTGCAGCTGTTTCTTCTCATTTTGAGTTGTGCATATGAAGGTCTCAGAAGCTTTGTTCCATCTACGTCATGAAGGTTGACTCTACTTTGAGGAGGCAGCTCTTCTCCAGGAGTATTTTGAGTGCTTTCCAACACTACATCAGACAATATTCCGCTGCTATTCATAATGTTTTCAATGGCCAATTTTTTTAGAAGTAGATCTCCAGGTTCTTCTTCCCAGTCTGTCTTAGTCTGGAAGCTCTGCTGAAACCTGTCCACCATAGGTGAATGCTGGTATTTGAAATAATGGTGGCATAGCTTCCAGCATCACAGAAACATGCAAACCACCACATTATAACAAACTGGCAGATGAGTGGTGGTCAGTGGGGATTCAGTGATAGAATTCTGAAGGCAGCGGGGGTTCAGAGATGCAATTCTTGCCTTCCATGTGGGACACCTGGGTTCAACTCACAACCAATGCACCTCAGGCACAGCCACCACCTAGCTGTCAGTGGAGACTTGTGCATTGCTATGATGCTGAACAGGGGTCAGTTCAATGAGCTTCCAGACTAAGACAGACTAGGAAGAAAGGTCTGGAAATTTACTTCTGAAAATCAGCCAATAAAAACCCTATGGATCACAATGGTCTGATCCCCACCTGATCATGTGGATGGCATGGGACTGGGCAGCATTTTGTTCTGTTGTGCATAGGGTTGTCATGAGTCAGGGGCAACTGGGTGCAACCGACAACAATAACAATAGCATAGTATCAGTCCCTAATCTTGCTTTCAAGAACGTTAGCTGAGAAGGACTGGGTGATTATGCAAATCAGACACTGTAAACTAAACTCCGTTTTCTTTTTTTTGTATGTGAAATCTGATTTTTAAAAGTTGGCAAGTAATACATTTTTTTAATTGTGCTTTAAGTGAAAGTTTACAATTCAAGTTGGTCTCTCATACAAAAATTTATACACGCATTGTTATGTGACCCTAGTTGCTCTCCCTATACTGTGACAGCACACTACTCCTTTCCACCTCAGATTTCTTGTGTCCATTCAACCAGCTCGTGACCCTCTCTGCCTGCTCATCTAGACTCTGAACAGAAGCTGCCCATTTACTCTCATGTATCTACTTGAGCTAAGAAGAATACTCTTCAAGAGTATCATTTTATATCCCATAGTCCAGTCTAAACTTTGAAACGTTGGCTTTTGGAATGGTTTTAGTTTTGGGCTAACGGAGAGTCTGGGGGCATGTCTTCCGGGGTCCCTCCAGTCTCAGTCAAACCATTAAGTCTGGTCTTTTTACTAGAATTTGAGTTCTGCATCCCACTTTTCTACTGTTCCATCAGGGACTCTCTGTTGTGTTCCTTGTCAGGGCAGTCATTGTTGGTAGCCGGGCATCATCTAGTTCTTCTGGTCTCAGGCTAATGGAGTCTCTGGTTTATGTGTCCCTTTCCGTCTCTTGGGCTAATATTTTCCTTGTATCTTTAGTGTTCTTCATTCTCCTTTGCTCCAGGTGGGTTGAGACCAGTTGATGCATCTTAGATGGCTGCTCGCTAGCTTTTAAGACCCCAGATGCCACTCACCAAAATGGGATGCAGAACATTTTCTTAATAAGCTTTGTTATGCCAATTGACCTAGATGTCCCCTGAAACCATGGTCCCCAGACCCCTGCCCCTGCTACTCTGTCCCTTGAAGTGTTTGGTTGTATTCAGGAAACTTCTTAGCTTTGGTTTAGTCCAGTTGTGCTGACTTCCCCTGTAGTGTGTGCTGTCCTTCCCTTCACCTAAGATAATTCTTGTCTACTATCTAGTTAACGAATATCCTTCTCTCTCCCTCCCCACCCTTGTAACCATCAAAGAATGTTTTCTTCTGTGTTTAAACCTTTCCTTGAGTTCTTATAATAGTGGTTTTATACAATATTTGTCCTTTTGTGACTGACTAAATTCATTCCGCATACTGCCTTCCAGATTCCTCCATGTTATAAGATGTTTCACGGGTTCATCGTTGTTCTTTATCATTGTGTAGTATTCCATTGTGTGAATATACCATATTTGTTTATACATTAGTCCGTTGATGTACACCTAGGTTGTTACCATCTTTTTGCTATTATGAATTGTGCTGCAATGAACATGAGTGTGCATATATTTATTAATAGTGTGACGGCACTTATTTCTCTAGGATATGTTCCAAGGAGTGGGATTGCTGGATTATATGGTACTTCTATTTCTAGCTTTTTAAGAAAATTACTTTGTTTTAAATGACCAATTATTTAGTAATAGAGAAATGTAATCATTTGAACCCTGGCATTATTTAAATGCCAGACAGCATGACATAATGGAACAAGCTGTCAGTCATGGACCATACCTCATCTATTAACGTCACCCAGATGATGCTTCTCTCTGAAATCATGATCATAAATTTCAATTTGTTAAAACAAATGATGGGTCTTACTTATTAAAGTCATTTGAGAGTGGGAGAAGGAAATTATTATGAAATATATGTTGCATTTTGAGTCAAAGGAGCCGAGGACAATATTAATAGGTTCCTTTAACTTGAATGCAGCTTGTGAAGCCAAAACTTTTACCCAGGAGCTAAAGTTCTGAAATAACTTTCAGAGTAGTTATAAAATGACCACCACAGAGCATGAAACAAGAATGTGTTGATATTGAAACTTAAATTTTTCTTCTGGAATATTTGGGACAGTTCAATGAAAATGATTACATGTTAAGGACTTTAGAAAAATATGCATATTAAGAAAAACTAGAAGGAAATGTGCAAAAATGGAAATATTCATGTTGGACTGAAAGGATTATGGATGGATTTTATTCTCTTTTATTCCCTCAAGTTTTATGAATTGTCTTAATAAAAAGAAAATGGCTCAATTGTGCTCTTAGGTCTAGTGTTTGATTGATTCTGTTGGGAGTGCCCTGGGCATATGCCTTTTTCCTGGAATAGTCTACTGTTTGCAGAAGCTATTTTTTGCATTTTTATTAAGATCTGGAAAAGAGGAAAGTGTGTGTGTGTGTGTGTGTGCGTGTGTGCTGTTCTTCTCATACTATTATCGTTTTTTTGCTGAGTGAAAGAGGGTCTTTTCTTTGTACACATTCTCTTTCTCCCCTTCGATCGCCTGCTTTTCAGGACAACTTGTTAGAAAAAAATTTTAAATCAACAAAAGATTCCTCAGTTACAAGTAATTGTGTTTTCCTGTTCTGTGTTATTGTCCTACATTTATTAAAACAGTGCTATATTCTGCAGAAATACACATGAATGGTACACCCTTCAGCAAACATTCTAATCTGCTGCCATTTTGAGCCACGAGCACTTGTTATTAAGCATATTAGTAGGTGAAGATAATTTTCAAGTCACTTGCAAAACGTGGTAAGAGTGTAGCACTTTGTGTTTATGAAAGCAAAACAAAAAGTTGTGATCCTGACTCTTGGCACCTACCTGTGTTTCAGAGTAAAACTGTGCTCTATAGAGTTTTCAATGGCTGATTTTTTTTTAGGACACTTTTTTATTGCTACTAGAAGCTTTTATCATCACTACGTAGTTCTGACTGTAATACTTTCTCCAAACAACGGCTGAGTTTTTGGAAGTGATCACCAGACCTTTCTTCTGAGGTACCTCTGGATGGACTCAAACCTCCAATCCTTCAGTTAGCAGCCAAGCGTGTAAACTTTTTGCACCACCCAGGGGCTCCTTTATGTAAGTAGTCCTCTACAAATAGTCACCCTAAGATAATAAATACGGCTTTAATTTAAAAATGAAATTGTGATATAAGATAATATTGAATGGTGGATGAGGTAGGGACATATGTATTCAAGTTCTGACTCTGCTACTGTAAAACTCTCTACAGGTTTTAGACTCAGTTTCCTCATCTGTGCAGTGGATATAACATTCTTACCCAGTCTGTCTCAAAGGACTGCTGTGAAAAATGCTCAACAAGGATTAGCTGTTATTGCTAGTTTTGTGCGGATCACTCTGAGTCTCATTGGTTGTTGTTCTCTTTGCAAACCGAAAAGAAAAATCTCCAGCTCTTTTTCCCCAAGAGCAGGACCTCTTTAAGTGGCAGAGCTCATCAAACTCAGCCTCTGTTGTTACATAGTTCACCCCAGCACATTTTCTAGCTTAGAAAATAGAATGTTCCATATTCCCCAGCACTGGCATTCCAATAGCAGACATGTATCTGCATGCAGTCAGAGACTCTGTAAGCTGCTCAGAGATCTATTTTCAGTGAATTGTGATGCTTGTAGAAACCAAAGGGACCACCCAAAGCCACTGTCTCAAGCACACAATCTTTCCAAACACAAGCTCCTTGCTGGTACAAAGCTGAATTGTTCTCTCCCAGTAATATTCCATCCACTAAAATGTCTCTGGAGGACCTTTAGTTTAGTGTCATCTGTGGAAAAGAGGAAGCCTGCGTGAAGCTTTCTAAAATCTTAACGCATTTGGCAGCATCTTGAAACAAGTCAGAGCTAGGGGCAGAAAGATCAGAAGATGAACCCCTGGCTGATTTATGAAATAAGTGAGCATGAAGTCACCTTGACATCAAACTTCCTTATGGTCTGTCTTTTTGATTCGCCATTTTCTCCCCTTGAGCATTTAGATTTGATTTTGTGGTTGTTCGCAATAAAAGGTGAGATTGCAAGGGATAACTTCCTTCCCTTCGGAATATAGTAACATACACCAATGTTCATTGCAGTACTATTCACAAAAACCAAAAGGTGGAAACAACCTAAATGTCCATCAACAGATGAATGGGTAAACAAAATGTGGCATATACATACAATGGAATATTACTCAGCCATAAAGAGAAATGAAGTCCTAATGCAAGCCACACCATGGATGAACCTTGAAAACATTATGCTGAATGAAATGTTAGTCACAAAAGGACAACTACTGTATGATCCCATTTATATGAAATAGGCAAATGTATAGAGACCAAAATGTTTTAATGGTTACCAGAAATGGCAGAGAGGGGGAAGGGCGAGTCATTGCTTAGGGGGCACTGAATTTCTGTTAATGGTGGTAAAATAATTTGGAAAAGAATAGTGGTGATGGTTGTGTAATATGATGAAGGTAATCAACGTCACTGAATTATAAATGTAAAAATTATTGAATTGGTAAAAGTTTTGTTATATACATTTTTACCGCGATTAAAAAAAAAAAAAAGAATACAGCAATGGCAACAAAGAGAGTTCTGGGTAAAGGAAAAGTTCTAATGATCTCTGAACTATCAGGTGAGGAGCTGGGAGGTAGACAATGGCTGTGGGAGGCCTGAGCACGGGAGGAGGAGAAGGAGTGCAGAATAAACGGGTCCATGCAGGGTGGTCGAGGCATCTTCAAGAAGGGCTTCTAAATGGGAACCTGAGAAGAATGATTATGTTAAAGACAAAATGAGACAAGGAATGAAGATTTGGTCCAGAGCTGGGCCTGAGTTTTCCTGAGCTTGGAGCAATAATAAATTCTTGATGACCCACAGGGTTTGTTGGGTTATTGGGGGCTGATACTCCATATTTTCTCCATAAAAATGGGGAAAAAATCCTTTTTTTGCCCACATAAGTATACAGGGGGAGACAGATATTTATTAATCATAGATTGATAAGAGTTACAAAATGTGAGATCCTGAATGAGAGAAACCACAGGGAGCTAAGAGAGTACCCAGTGGGTTTTGTTCTAGGGGTGGCCGGTAAGAGATTTCCTCAAGATGGAGACCTTTGGTCTAAGACCAGTAGGATCTCCTGAAATATGGGAAAATGAGAAACTTTCTCTCAAGTGAGCTGTAGAGAAAGTCAGTGTCCCCAAGAGATGGCTTTAAGGGGCCATCTAGACCTAGGTTATAGATTTGTTGTTGTTGTTAGTTGCCATCAAGTGGACTCTGATGCATGGCGACCTTATGTGTAACAGAAAGAAACGTGGCTGAGTTTTATGCCATCTTCGTGATCACTGGTATGTTTGAGTGCATTGTTGTGGTTGTTGTGTCAATCCATCTCATTGAAGGTTTCCTTCGTTTTCACTGACCCTCTGCTTTACCAAACAGGATGTACTTTTCTAGCAATTGGTCCTTCCCTGATGATGTGTCCAAAGTAAATGAGTTGAAGTCTGCCGTCCTCACTTCCAAGGAGCGTTGAGTTGTATTTCTTCTAAGACTGTAGTCTTAGAGGGACTATCTAGACCTAGAAGGACTATAGTGATGGGGCATTTATTTGTCATAGACTGTAGATTCCTTAGGACTGGGTGGGAAGACTTGGAAGAAGAGGAAAGCATGAGAGGCTGGGTGAAAGCCTCATCCCTTCCTCTCCCCCTAACTAAACCAAACCCATTGCCCTGGAATCTGACTCATAGTGACCCTATACGACAGAGTAGAGGTGGCCCATAGGGTTTCCAAGGAGTGGCTGGCGGATTCCAACTGCCAACCTTCTTTTGGATAGCCGCATTATCTCTTAACCACTGTGCCACCACGGCTCCTCCCCCTTACTAGGGCTTGGTTAAGTAATGCAGTCTCTGTATTTGCTGCATTGTTGTCAAAGCTGATCTGGGACTTCTGGCTCTTGACACTTAACCTAGCTTTACCTTCTTTCAGGAAGAAACAAAAACCCTTAAAGGTAGCTGTGACTGCCTGAACAGAGGGAAGTCTTAACACTGACCTGTTTGGGGAAGTTTGGAAATGAATAGAAACCAACCAAAAAGATACTTCTTAGGTGATGCTGAGAACAGGGGTTTGGGAGCAGAGGGACTGGTACCTCCTGCTGCCGGAAGAGAGAATAAGTGATAGTTCATAGTTTGGGACTGAAAAGCCTGGAACTTATAAAGAAGATTGTCTCAGTGCACACAAGTGGCAGGCATTTCATTGGTCTGGCAATCTGGAAGTTTTCCACTTTATCTTTCATTTCAGAGAAGTGTCAAGTTCTGCTCTGTCCAAAATGGTAGCCAGTAGCTACATATAATAGCCATTATCGATAGACTCAAACATACCAACAATCACGAAGATGATGCAGGACCAGGCAACATTTTGTTCTCTTATACATAAGGTCGCCATGAGTCAGAGCCGACTCAGTGGCAACTAACAACAGCAACGTATGGCTATTGAGCCCTTGAACTGTGGCTAGTTCAGATTGAGACTTGCTGCAAGTGTAAAATACATGCTGGATTTCAAAGACTTAGTGTGAAACAAAGAACGTAAAATATCTCAATCATAATTTTTTAATTTATTATTTGACAAAATCATAATATTTTGGATAAAAAAATCCATTGCCACAGAGTTCATTCTGACTCATGGCAACCGTATGTGTTACAGAGTAGAACTGAGCTTCATGGGGTTTTCCTTTCAGAAGCAGATCGCAAGGCCTTCTTCCATGGAGCCATTGAGTAGGTTTGAACTGCCAATTTGCTTCTGAAAAGATTACAGCCAAAAAACCCCCCTCTCTGCTTGCTTCCCTTTCCTTTTTACCTCTTGAGAGAGAAAAGGTGGTGTAGCCCACACCCCAGGGAAACTCCCTTTTCATCGGATCAGGGATGTGACCTGGGTAAGGGTGGTGTTAACAATCCCACCCTAATCCTCTTTAACATAAAATTACAATCACAAAATGGAGGCCAACCACACAATACTGGGAATCATGGGCTAACCAAGTTGACGCATATTTTGGCGGGGCACAATTCAATTAGAGACATTGGGTTAAATAAATTATTAAAGTGAATATCTCTTCTTTCTTTTTCCTTTTCTTAGCTGTGGTTACTAGAAAAGTTACAACTACACATGTAGCTAGTATTTGTGCCTCCTGTTCTATTTTAACTGAACAGCACTGGTCTAGCCAGGCAGAGTATCACCCTCCCCATTTCATTTTTCCCCCTGCAGAAAGCGACTTTAACCACCCCAGCAGCATGGTTTAGAGTATCAGTCATAGGAGAGAAGTAGCATCTAATTTCCCTTCTCTGCTTTCCTTTCATCATGCCACATCCTGCTCACCTCAAGTACCTAAGGCAGACTGAGAAAATATTTCGTGGCTGTACAAACTTTAGGATTGGATAGCTGCTTCCTTGAAGTTCCTGTCAATAGTAGGGATGGATTTCCTGCTCTTGCCCTCAGTTCCCCTGAGCTCTTCATCTGCCTGGCTTCCCAGACACTTGTGCATTGAGAATTGTTCCTGACAGTTTTGCCGTTCACAGATGTAGCTTTGGGGAAGGACCTGCAACCGTTCTCAGGGCACCAGGGAAAAAAGGCGGCATCGAGCCAGGATTTTTTTCCTTCCAAATGCAGTGTGTACAAATGCAGCTGCGAAGCCCCAGCTTCCCCCTCAGTACAATGCCATACACTTGCCACCTCTGTTCTCCTTTAAACTGGAGGAGGCCTCTCCCAGGATTATCTGCATTTTAAGATGGACTCCTTCAAAGCCCCCAAAGCCTGCAGTGTGCAAAGAAATGAGCCACTAATGAGATCATTTCCAACCTGATGGCAGAGAGGAAGGACAGTTTTGCTCCCGATTCCCTCTTCTTGTCAAGTCAGCCCCAAGAAATGTCTAGAATTAATCTCAAATGACCTAACAGAGACAGATTTAGAGGAGAATTTTAAGGACATAGATTTGGGTTGAGAGAGATGTGAAAGAGATCATTATGTAATAGGTAGCATGTATTAAGCCCTTTTAGGCCTGGCCTGTTGTAAGCTATAGTTCATTTAATCATCATAACACTCTTACGGAATAAGTACAATTGTTACTTCCATTATACAGATATGTAAACTGAGGCAAAAAAAAAAAAAAAGCCCAAACCAGTTGCCACCAAGTTGATTTCGACTCATGAAGACCCCATGCGTTATACAGAGTAGAACCGCCCCATAAGGTTTTCTTGGCTGCAATCTTAACAAAAGCAGATCTCCAGGCCTTTCTTCCCCAGTGCTTCTGGGTGGGTTTGAACTGCCAATCTAGGTTAGTAGTTGAGAGCAAACCACTTTTGTCACCCAAGGACCTAAACTGAGGCAACGAGTTGTTAGGTAACTTGTTTAAAGTCATAGGCTGATGAAACAATGAAGGCTACTTGCAGCCGAACTCCAGAGGCAGTGCGTGTAATCTCCACACCACACTGTCTCCCTCTTATGAAGGGCTGCAGAAGAAGCGAGCAAGCTTGACTTCTTCTGTCTGTTAACATCAGCAAATTCATCATCCGTCATATAAGTTCCAAAACTTTATGAACCTGCAGACATTTTGGTAGCCTCTGAAATATTCATGAGCCTTCCTGTACTTAATGCAAAGGTTTGGAGTGCCTTGGCTTCCCTCCGTGTTGTTGGAGAGCATATGGGAGAGTAGGTAATTTTCTATAAGTGATATTTTAAATTTTCAGACACTGCTGCCCACCAAAATGTACATTTCTTGAAGGAGGGGCTAGTTCTTACTTGTCTTTG
This sequence comes from Trichechus manatus latirostris, assembly GCF_000243295.1. Lineage (NCBI taxonomy): Eukaryota > Metazoa > Chordata > Mammalia > Sirenia > Trichechidae > Trichechus > Trichechus manatus. Next base: position 5,998,650 of record NW_004444037.1, on the reverse strand, counting down.
TGTTCTAAGTTCCTAGCACAGTGTCTGACATGTACTACAACTAACCCTGCCCTCCAAGACACACTTGAGTGAAATGAATTCAAATATAGACCAGAAGAGTTAATATCATTCCCTTTCCAAGGAGCTAAGGGGATAGTTACTCACTAGAAGATAATATTACTTATTATCTCTTATATAATCTTTTCAATTCTTTTCACCCTGGAAACTTTAATTACCAATGGGCAAACGTTTCTCTAATTATTTGGACATAATTCCTATGTCACAGCCAAATAATTGGACTTGTAAATTTTAACAAGAATAACTACAAGCAAGTAAACAAACTAAATAATACAAACATTCTTATGTAACAGGCCTTCTTGGATCAAAAAGAAATATTTTTGGTAACTGATAATTTCAGAGAACCTATTATATCCTATTCATTGCATTTATCCCTCCTCAAAAAGTATAAAACAAATGTTCATTTTTTTATGAGTCAAAATTGTAACGTGTATAAATAATTGGTTTTCAATGATGCATGCAAATAATATCAGAATTTGTTTTAAATGTGGAAGCAATTGTGAAATACAATTACAGAGTATACGGCTCAACACACTATTGCTCATTAATATATATGGACCCTCTAATGGATGTTCATTGTTCCTTGGGAATCAAATCTGGCAGGTCAGATCCACAGAAGATCATTCTCCCTGGTTGTCAAATAGATATTAGTCTCAAAAGCAAATCAATAGCCATATCCAAACCAATTGCAACGTTTAGAACAGCAAGCCCCACTCAAAATCCAAAACCCAATTTGATTAGTACTCAGAAAGCAACGTTAATTATAGCGATATAAAATATACTACATAAAGCTTACCTCTTTTCATATGACCCCTCCTTCTATTTTAAAGGATAGAGTAGGCAAAGGGGGCATGTTGGCTTTGAGTTTTGTGCTTGGGGATGGGTGAGAAAGTGGCTTCCTGTATTTATATAACTCGTGAATGTTTGTGTGGACCTAACTTGCAACAATTCCTGGCATCTTTGCAAAATTCATAGTGATTTCTCTTTTTTGCAAATTTTGCAGACTTTGGCTTACTCACATTTGTAATTCTAAACTGCAATTAAAATTCTGTGGCCTCCTACCATTTCCTCTAGAGCATTCCTTTTTGGGTAACCTGCAAAGACAAGGGAATGAGTGTAACCTTATAGATTCTATTAAGCTAGCCAGAATGACCTCAAGAAGGCAGCTTTGGAAGCGAAGGTGCATAGGCTCAAGGTGCATAGGCTCAAGAGCCCTTGGGTGCCCCCCCGCGATCTTGCTTATGTTTTCTACTGCTGTGACAATCCCTGACCCCATCTCTAAGCTAATGTGATACTAAAACTGATCTTCAAATCTGAAGAGGAATTGAATCGAGAAGAGCGGGGGCCGGGGGCGGGGGGCGGTAAGGAAGGTGTTCTAGAGAGTGTGAACAGTCTGTGAAAATGTTCAAAGGTCAAGGAGAGCTGGCATGTTGGAGGAGCCGAGAGTAGATGGTAAACAATGGAGTATCATTGGCAAGTGGTGATGAGGCTAGATCAGCAGGCAAAGGTGAGACTAGGGAGAGCTGTGCATGACATGCGTTTGAGTTTGAACTTTATTGAAGACTAAGGCAATTTGTTGAAAAATTTCGAAGATGAGAATAACGTTAATTAGATTTCAATTTTAGAAAAAGCAGAAATCCATCCTAAACATGCAGTTGTGGAGTGAGAAGAGGGGATGGAAGGATAGATCTTTTAAGTGTTAACAGTCTTTGATGAGGGGAGGTAGGGAATGAGTTTGGGATGACATGCAAGTTCCCAGTTCTGGTAAATTTGAAGGATGATGGTGCCATTGATCAAAATAAGCATCGCTAGGTATTATAGCTATTATTAAGGAGCCCTGGTGGTACAGTGGTTAAGCTCTTAGCTGCTAACCAAAAGGTTGGTGTTCTGAACCCACCAGCCACTCCGTGGGAGAAAGATGTGACAGACTGCTTCTGTAAAGATTACAACCTTGGAAATCTTATGGGCAATTCTACCCTGTCCTACAGGGTTGCTATGAGTCAGTGTCGACTTGACGGCAACAAGTATAGCTATTATTAGGGAGCAAATACGGAGTGTGGGGAAATGGAGATTAAATAAGAGGAGATAGTGTATCTCTATAGAGATTTTCTGTAGCATGTAGCTCTCTAATACGCATAGCTGAGAAAGGGAAAAAATACGTTCTGGGGAGATAAAACAGCAACATCAAAAAAAACAACCAAGTAATGTCCAGTTCCCACCTTTCCTTTGATTTAACCAGTTAGGGTGTGGCAAGGCTTTAGGTGTTTCAGTAAAATTTGCCCAGGTGACTGTAACGTGCAGCCAGAGCTGAGAACCACTGGTCTAAATTATACCTTGCTAGGACATAAACTGGATCCCTGGTGGCACAGTGGTTACTGCACTCGGTGGCTAACTGGAAGGTCAGCGGTTTGAAACCACCAACCACTCCCTGGGAGAAAAATGTGGCAGTCTGCTTCGGTAAAGATTTACAGCCTTGGAAATACTATGGAATTACAAATACTTTGGAAATACAGGGCTCTACTCTGTCCTGTAGGGTCGCTATGAGTCGGAATTGACTGGATGGCAGTGGGTTTTTTGGAAGTCATAAAGCCAATGGTTCCATTTGGACGTGAAATTCTTTTGGTCAAACAGACAAACCAGTCGCTGTCAAGTTGACTACGACTCAGGGTGATCCACAGGGTTTTCAATGGTTAATTTTTCAGAAGTAGAACGCCAGGCCTTTCTTTCAGGGTGCTTCTGAGTGGACTTGAACCTCCAACCTTTCAGTTAGTAGCAGAGAGTGTTAACAGTTTGCACCACCCAGGGACTCCTCAAATAGGTAAGTGCAACTAACCATATCTGTTGAGCGTTGTCGGGCATGGTGTCCTCTAGAGGGAGAGTTGTGTCTACATTTCTGGATTGGATAGGGGTGAGGGAGGGAGACTAGTTTGAAAGAGCATATTCAGTGATGTTAAAGAAATTTATTTATATTTATTTATTTATACTTTTTTAAATTGTACTTTAGATGAAGGTTTACAGAACAAATACTTTCTCATTAAATGGTTAGTACACATTTTGTTTTATGACAATGGTTAACAACCCCATGACATGTCAACACTGTCCCTTCTCAAACTTGGCTTCCTTATTACCGGCTTTTCTGTCCCCTCTTGCCCTCTAGTCCTTGTCCCTGGACTGTTGTGCCCCATTAGTCTCGTTTTATTTTATGGGGCTGTCTAATCTTTGGCTGAACGGTGAACCTCGAGAGTGACTTCATTACTGAGCTAAAACGGTGTCTGGGGCAAGAATTTTATTTTCGAATAATGAAAAAATATTTATTTTCATAGGTCTAGAAAAAGTAAAGCTCAACCAAAATCTTTCTGACTCCTGAGATACTCAGTGAATCTAAAGGGAGAGAGACTGCGGGGTGTGTGTGTGTGTGTGTGTGTATGTGTGTATGTGTGTGTGATATACGCAGTATTAAAATGTCAGGAGGTGTTATATGCAATTTAATTTTCTAAAATGGGTTTAAAAGCTTAGGAAACTAGATGCAGAGAGTCCCTGATTCAGTAGGTATATTCATTCATTCATGAAATATTTACTGAGTTCCTCCCAAGTGCCATTGCTTTGGCTGAGTCCTCTAGTTATATTGGTGCAGTGGTTAAGAGAATTCAGCTGTAAACCAAAAGGTCAGCAGTTCGAATCCACCAGCTGCTCCTTGGAAACCCTAGGTAGCAGTTCTACTCTGTCCTATAGGGTCACTATGAGTTGGAATTGACTCAACAGCAACAGGTTTGGTTTTGGGTTTTCCAGTTATATTGTTCCCAGTCTACTAGCTCTGTGAGATAGGTCTTATTATATCCATTTTACATATAAAAGTGAGGCTCGGAAAGGTACTGTACGGTCCCACAGTAAAGCGGCTAGGACCAGTACACCAATGTTCGTTGCAGCACTTTTCACAATGGCCAAAAGGTGGAAACAACCTAAATGTCCATCAACAGATGAATGATGAACAAAATGTGGTATATCCATACAGTGGGATATTACTCAGCCATAAAGAGAAATTAAGTCCTGATACATGCTACAACATAGATGAGCCTTGAAAACATTAAACTGAAGAAGAAAACATTCTTTGATGGTTACGAGGGTGGGGAGGGAGAGCAGTATTCACTAACTAGATAGTAGACAAGAATTATCTTAGGTGAAGGGAAAGACAGCACACACTACAGGGGAAGTCAGCACAACTGGACTAAACCAAAGCTAAGAAGTTTCCTGAATACAACCAAACATTTTCAGGGACAGAGTAACAGGGGCGGGGGTCTGGGGACCATGGTTTCAGGGGACATCTAGGTCAACTGGCATAACAAAGTTTATTAAGAAAATGTTTTGCACACTACTTTGGTGAGTGGCATCTGGGGTCTTAAAACTAGTGAGGGGCCATCTAAGATGCATCAGTTGGTCCCAACCCAACTGTAGTAAAGGAGAATGAAGGACACCAAAGACACAAGGAAAGTATTAGCCCAAGAGACAGAAAGGGCCACATAAACCAGAGACTCCATCAGCCTGAGACCAGAAGAACTAGATGGTGCCCAGCTACCACCAATGACCGCCCTGATAGGGAACACAACAGATAGTCCCTGATGGAGCAGCAGAAAAGTGGGATGCAGAACTCAAATTCTAGTAAAAGGACCAGACTTAATGGTTTGACTGAGACTGGAGGGACCCCAGAAGACGTGCCCCCAGACTCTCTGTTAGCCCAAAACTAAAACCATTCCCAAGGCCAACTCTTCAGACAAAGATTAAACTGGACTATGGGACATAAAATGATACTCATGAAGAGTGTGCTTCTTAGCTCAAGCAGATACACGAGACTAAATGGGCACCTCCTGTCCAGAGGCGAGATGAGAAGGCAGAGAGGGTCAGGAGCTGGTTGAATGGACACAGGAAATCTGGGATGGAAAGGAGGAGTGTGCTGTCACAGTACAGGGAGAGCAACTAGGGTCACATAACAATGTGTGTATAAATTTTTGTATGAGAGACTAACTTGAATTGTAAACTTTCACTTAAAGTACAACAATAAAATTAAAATACAATTAGGCTGAGAGAAATAAGTCAGTCACAAAAGGATAAATACTGTATGATCTCACATATATGAAATAAGCAAATACATAGAAACCAAAGATTATTAGTGGTTACCAGTAGGGAGGGAAGCAGTAGGGAGGGAAAGAGGCTGTTTTTGCTTAGGGAGCATTGAGTTTATGTTAATGGTGGTGGAATAATTTTGAAAAGGCTGGTGATAATGGTTGTACCACAAGAAGAACATAATCAGTATCACTGAATTACACATGTGGAAATTGTTTAATTGGCAAATTTTTGTTGTGTAAATTTTCACTACAATAAAAATTAAACAACAGCACCAACAAAAACATGGCTAGAATGTCAGCTCCATGAGGGCAGAGATCTTTTTTCTGTCCTCTGATGGAACCCCAGTCCCAGACAGTGCCTGGAACATTGTAAGCACCCAAAGTATATTTGTAGTGGTAGGTGAGGGGGAGTTTGGATACAGTTCTGTCAGCTGTATCTGGAATGGCTGTTTCTCTCTCATACCTAGAGACCGTGTAAGCCTTTCCTCTTCCTTGCCAGCCTTGCTCTCCCCTCGGTTCAGAGGACGCTGTGCCCGGCCCAGGCAGCTTTGCTTGGCTGCATCTTTATTTGGTGGCGCTGTAAGGGGCACATCTGACTGCATCCTAAGTACACTGTAGGGAGGACATTTATTCATCCAGGAAATAGCCATTTGCATGCTAAATCTGGTTGATCTGGAAGGTTAGATGGATACAATTACTACTGTGTGTCCATATGCCACAAGCTTAATATAAATTTAACTTAGTAGTATTTAACAAAATATTATGCCATAGTAGTGACAGAGTGCCAATCACAGAGGTGTCTAAGTGACAATATACAGTCAGCCCGATATTAACAAGGTTACTTTAACTTCATCTCTTAATTTAAATTATTTTCACGTGTATTTTAACAATCTTTGCGCCATTATATGACACTCTGTTTCTACATTATGCCTCATAAAATAAATAACACTGATTGGTTTCTACAGCGTAACTGTGAAGGCTTCCAGGAAAGAAAAAAAGAAGAAGAAATGAAATACTCTTACTGTTTTCCATAATTTTTATCTTATCGTTTTAGAGCACTCAGATGAGGATTTGGAAATTCTTCATGTCACTCTCTTAATAAAGCGACAGTGAGCACTTAATGCTGCTTCCACTTCCCACACACAAACTTTCTAATTATAAAGGGACCTTTTCAGACTTATTCAGGGCATATAATCTTATTTGCAGCTCCTAATTGGAGGGCTGTGTTTGTTGAAAAGAACAGAAGTCTTCAGTCATTTAGAATAAAGCTGGCTCATCAACCCCTGTGGGAAGAAAAGAACTATTTATTTTATCCGTTAATCCCAAATACAAACACAAAAAAGCTGTCTTTTCTAATAGTGACCCATTTCATGTTAAATTGGGATAAAGCTAGCTGTGCTCAATAAGACTATTGTAGTCAACAAAAAAGTCAATCTTATTAGGATTCCCATTGAATACCTTCCAATAACTTATCTTTTAAATGCTAAACCCAAATCCCAGTTGAATTCTCTATGTTGTCCGACACAAAATGCAAATTCGGAAGGGAAGTAACCTCAACTAGTGAGCCCCATCTAGTGGCAGGGAAGTAAATTGCAGTTCAAAAACCTGGTCTACAATTATCCTATATCTTTAATCTGACTTTTTTTTAATTCTTCTGCTTCTGCTCAAACCCTTATGTTTTAGTTTCTCTCTATTTTTTTGTCTATACTCATACTTCTATAAATACATAACTTTTTATACCAAGTAAATTTTTTCTTGATAACTTAATTTTTACTTGTAGGAAAATAACATTACTTATTATTCAGGCTTCTCCATTCAGAGTTGAATTTAAAAACGTGGAAAGCTATATCTCTTGAATAGCATTACATAGCATTTATAGATTAAACGGTGTTTGATGCAAATAATACTATTGATTTATCAATTTTATTTGATCAAAAGATCCCAAAGTTTCTTCATTCCTAAGAACCTTACAAGAGCAAGCCTGAGCCACAGAAAACCCCAATGAGGAAGAGTGCTAAAGGTTTCAAAGGCTGCTTTCTTGGGCCATGTCTGCCTCTGACAATTGTACTGGCTAGGAGTGAGTTTCTTTTCGATGATTACAGTAGAAGTCAATTTTGGCATTTCTGCCTTCCCCACTTCCGCATTGTAAAAACTGAATAAGTCAACAGCTGGGATAAATGCCGGTCATACATGGGAACAACTTTTGCTAATGACTCTGCCTTATACATGCAAACCTTCTTTTTCACCCAACAAAAAATAAGTTGATCATAACCATATGTCATTTTAAAATAAAATAAAACACACTCCTTGATTTACCTCTACTTGAGTTACTTTCAAAATAATTATCTTTCCACCAGCCTATGTGCCCAAATCCCAAAAGCAGACCTAGGTACCTAGAGGTTGCTAGGTTATTGAGGAAAGAACAGAGGAGTCAAGTTTAAGTTCTAATACTGCCCTTACTGGCTGCATGACTATGGGAAAGTCCTACTTCCCAAAAAGATGGCCACGAGCTTAGGCTATGAAGCAGACAATCTCTGCTCCTCCCCCTTCCAGCTGTTGGACTTTAGACAAATGACTTCTCTAAGCCTTGACTTCCTCATCCATAAAATACATATCATGATAATTATTTACCTCATGAGTTGTTTGAATTGATTGAATAAAATACGTAAAGTGCTTAGCTCAGGGTCTGGCACCTAACAGCTATGTAAATGTTATTGTTATTGCTTACAAAATGGAGGGACCAGCCCCCACCTCTCAAGATTGTTAGGAAGACTGAATAAGATGACATATGGGAAAAAGCTTGGTCAAATCTAAAGCCCCTCTGTAAGTGTTATAAATTAGAACAAACCTACTAGGATCCACGGAGTGCCTGGGTGCTGCAAAGAGTTAACGTTCTCAGCTGCTAATTGAAAGGTTGGAGGTTCAAGTTCACCCAAAGGTGCCTCAGAAGAAAGGCCTGGCAATGTACTTCCGAAAAATCAGCCATTGAAACCCTACTCTGACACACATGGGGTTGCCATGAATTGGAATCAACTCAATGGCAACTGGTTAGCAGGACCTGCAGAGAAGACCCAACAGAAAGAAGGAGGGATTGTTGTAACTGGAGAACATAGGGCTTTTATAGGTCAGTGAAATCTTCATAGACTGAACAGAATCTTTGTAGGTCTAATGACTTGTACTGTTGGCTTACATTCTATTTGGAGTTGTGAGTTTCTGAAGAGAATAGAATGATAGAGTTGGAAGAAAGATCATCTAATTCAGAGTCCTCCTTTTATTGAGGAAAAATCTAATGCCCCTTTCTTTTACAGAGTATTTTGCACACGAGATTATTTAAGAATTTTAAATTATTTTGTTTAATATCTACCTTTGCTTCTGGACTATAAGCCCCAAGAGGACAGGGACCATGTCTGTTGGATCCACTTGCCACAGTGTCTAGCATGCTGTCTTATATATTGTCTACACACGGTAATTGCTGACAGGCTCAAAGATGCCATATAACAAAGTGGATAAGAGCATGGGCTCTGCAGGGAGGTAAAGCTGGGTGCAAACTTGACTTCTTTAGTTTACTCCTTGTGTGACCTTGGGAAAATTACTTAGTCTCTCTGAGCTTCGGTTTCCTTATCCGTAAAACTGGGCTACTAATAAACAAATGGCCATCAAGCTGATTCCTCCAACTCATGGCTACCCCTTGTGTGTCAGAGTAGAACTGTGTCCATAGGGTTTCCAATGGCTGATTTTTCAGAAGTAGATCTCCAGGCCTTTCTTCTGAGGCACCTCTGGGTAGACACGAACCTCAAATCTTTCAGTTAGCAGCTGAGTGCATTAACTGTTTGCACCACCCGGGCACTTCAACCTACTACGAACATAATCTATTGAATAAGGTGATTAATGAAATAATTTTTGCAAAGTGCCTGGAACAACCTATCTCTCAACTGACCTAAATTGCCAAGATACCAAGGCCAATTAGAGTATGTTCTGCAACCAGAAACCTCTGCAGGTCTTGTTCTTTATTTTTATTCCACCGATATCCTGCAACCCCTCTGCCCAGACCACTTTCCAAAGCCATTCATGTAATCAGAGCAAAGTAACAACACAAAATAAAGTCTTGGGTGATTCACTCAGAGATGTCATAATCCTTCAAAGTACTAGCAGCAAGTTTCAGGGACTCATTTGGATGGGGCTTATTATTGCTAATAACCTCCCAGTGTCTAAACACAGAGCTAAAGAGAGTATTGCATATTTTGCTCCAATAGTTGGTCCTTAAGGGTTTAACTATCAGACAAAAGCATGGCTGGAATATGAAAATGGCATGCTCAAAAATATCTCTGCTACTCACTCCTGGATGACTTTTAGCAGGTGAACTAGCTGTTAGCCTCCTGGAAGATTAGATGTCAAGATAATTAGCTCTCTGCCACATAGACTGTTTTTCAAAGCACATTCTCCTTTTTTCCCTATGTGTCTTTGTTGACACAACTCATTATTACTTTATGCCTGAGTTCTTTAATTTCTTTTTAGTGCACTCATAAATCATCTCCTTTTCAACACTTATCATACCTAACACTCAATTCATGCTAGTAACTTTGATGTTATATTTTACAATTCAGTTTGTATCCAAATATCATAGAAAATAAAGAGCAAGTTAGACAGGTAAACTAGATATGGGAGTATTGCCTATGATAGCCCATCCTCCCACCTCTTCTTGGTCTTCAAAATCCCATGTGCCATGGAGGAAGTGAAATGCACATTTTCCCATTTCATTTTATGACCAGAGGTCTGTGAATTTCTTCTTTCATAGTCTAAGTTGTGTTCTGTGAGCTTTCCCATTTCCTTATTCTATATGACCTGGACTTGGCTTTAAGCAACTGGGGACTAACCTTCTCTTTTCTGTCATAAAAGGAGCCAACCAAAAGCTAGACTGAAAAAGAATAAGATGGAATGGGAAATCAGCCAAAGGAACCAAACAATTATAAAAATTTCTGGCTGGTAAGGCTACCTGTCCACCTACATGCACTTTGACTCTGCCCCAAGCCAATCCAGCAGGTAATTGTGGCTCCTTTTTCAAAAGAATCCACAGGATACCAAGCCTCTACCCTCCATCTAAGAATGGTCTTCGTGTATGCAGCTTAATACCTTGTCCCCATCCAGTCCAGACTCTTTTCTTGCAGTTGTTAGGTAGAAGAGTTAGCTTCACGCCACCTAGAAATACAGATGTCCCCAGGCAGGGGGGAGCCTACCGCACCTCCCAGCTCCCTTCTCTGCCCAAGGCTTGAGGAGTATGCTCTTCAGTTTCTCCAGGTGTCACCACACTTTGATCAATTATGGGAATTTAAAGCTTTCCTGAGAATAGTCATAAACTGACACAGTGTTTGAGGTAGAAGCAAGGAGGACGAGAAATGTTTTTCTTCCTTTCTCTCCCCTTTGCCAACATCATTGCAGCATTCCTTAGGACCTGACCTCTTCCTCACCTCATCCGACCTTCACAGCTTAGAAAATCCAAGACGTATCAGACCACCTTTAGTCTCATCCTTGGCTCTATCCCAAATTGAGCTCCTCTCAAAACCCTAAGGAAGGGTCTGGGTTAGAGGCCAGAAGTTTTCTAAAACTTATTCAGACCCAAAAATTGTTACCAGGAGACCTAAAACCTACAGGGAAATCCCTCCCACCCCCCTCTCACCCCCAGTATTGCCTGTTTTTCTTGTTGTTATATGCTGCCGCCAAGTCAGTTCTGATTCATAGCAATCTCATGCGCCAGCGGAGAGCTCCCCCATAGGGTTTTCTTGGCTGTAATATTTACTTGAGCAGATGGCCAGGTCTTTCTCCCATGGAGCCACTGGGTGGGTTCAAACCATCAATCTTTGGTTAGCAGCTGAACACTTAACCATTGCACCACCAGAGCTCCTTCCAGCCTTGCATACAGTACTTAATTTTTTTTTTCAAGGTCGAGCATGATTTGATAGTGACTAAAGGAACTATTTTCAAGGTACATCTGTCTTAGTGTTTAGACACTAGTGATCAATCTATTGAACTTTAAGTGGTCTGGCAATGTTGTTGTTGTTAGCAGCCGTAGAACTGGCCCCTGACTTATAGTGACCCGATGTGTGTCCCAGCAGAATTGTGGTCTGCAGGCTTTTCAATGGCTGATGTTTTTGGAAGTGAAGCATGAGGCCTTTCTTCAGAGGTACCTCTGGGGGACTCAAACCTCTAACCCTTTAGTTAGCAGCCCATCACATTAACCGTTTGCACCACACAGGGACTCCTCTGGCAACATGTTGTTGTTAGGTGCCATCGAGTCGGTTCCGACTCAAAGCAACCCTACTATGTACAACAGAACGAAACACTGTCCAATCCTGTGCCATCCTCATACTCGTTGCTATGTTTGAGCCCATTACTGCAGTCACTGTGTCAATCCATCTCGTTGAGGGTCTTCCTTTTTTCTCTGACCCTCTACCAAGTATGATGTCCTTCAGGGACTGGTCCCTCCTGATAGCATGTCCAAAGTAGGTGAGACAAAGTCTCTCCATCCTCCCTTCTAAGGAGCATTCTGACTGTACTTCTTCCAAGACAGACGTATTCGTTCTTCTGGCAGTCTGCAGTATGTTCAATATTCTTCTCCAATACAGTAATTTAAATGCATCAGTTCTTCTTCCGTCTTCCTTGTTCATTGCCCAGCTTTCCCATTCACATGAGGTGGTTGAAAATACCATGGCTTGGGTCAGAAGCACCTTAGTCCTTAAAGTGACATCTATGCTCTTTAACACTTTAAAGAAGTCAAAAAAGGCTATAAAAAGCAGATTTGCCCAATGCAATACGTCATTTGATTTCTTGACTGCTGCCTCCATGGGCATTAATTGTGGAGCCAAGTAAAATGAAATCCTTGACAACTTCAGTATTTTCTCCATCTATCATGATGTTGCTTATTGGTCCAGTAGTGAGGATTTTTGTTTTCTGTCTGTTAAAGTGTAATCCATACTGAAGACTGTGGTCTTTGATCTTCATCAGTAAGAATGTGAAGTCCTCTTCACTTTCAGCAAGAAAGGTTGTGCCCTCTGGTTGTTAATGAGTCTTTGTCCAATCCTGACGCTGCATTTTTCTTCATATAGTCCAGCTTCTTGGATTATTTGCTCAGAATACAGATTGAGTAAGTATGGTGAAAGGATACATCCCTGATGCACACCCTTCCTGATTTTAAAGCACATAGCATCTGTCTTAGTTATCTAGTGCTGCTACAACAGAAATACCACAAGTGGATGGCTTTAACAGAAATTTATTTTCTCACAGTCTAGTAGGCTAGAAGTCCAAATTCAGGGTATCAGCTCCAGGGGAAGGCTTTCTCTCTCTGTGAGCTCTGGAGGAAGATCCTTCTCATCAATCTTCTCCTGGACTAGGAGCTTTTCCTTGCAGGAACCCCAGGTTCAAAGGACATGCTCTGCTCCTGGCACTGCATTTTTGTGGTATGAGATCCCCCTGTCTCTTTGCTGGCCTCTCTCTTTTATATCTCAAAAGAGATTGGCTTAAACACAATCCAGTCTTGTAGATTGAGCCCTCCTCATTAACATAACTGCAGCCTATCCCACCTCATTAACATCATAGAGGTAGGATTTACAACACACAGGCAAATCACATCAGCTGGCAAAATGGTGGACAATACTGGGAATCATGGCCTAGCCAAATTAATACGCATACTTTGGGGGGACACAATTCAATCCATGACCGTGTCCCCTTGTTCTTTTTGAACGATTGCCTCTTGGTATATGTACAGGTTCCACATGAGCACAATTAAGTGTTCTGGAATTCTTATTCTTCAAAATGTTATCCACACAGTCAAATGCCTTTGCATAGTCAATAAAACATAGGCAAACATCTTTCTGGTATTCTCTGCTTTCAAACAAGATCCATCTGACATAAGCAAAAATATCCCTTGTTCCATGACCTCTTCTGAATCCGGCTTGAATTTCCGGTAGTTCTCTGTCAATGTACTGTTGCAACCGTTTCTGAATGATCTTCAGCAAAATTTTACTTGAGTGTGATATTAATGATATTGTTTGATAATTTCTGCATTCCATTGGATCACTTTTTTGGAATGGGCATCAATATGGATCTCTTTCAGTCAGTTAGCCAAGTAGATGTCTTCCAAATTTCTTGGCATAGATGAGTGAGCACTTCCAGTGTTGCATCCATTTGTTGAAACATCTCAACTGGTATTTTGTCAATTCCTGGAACCTTGTTTTTTGTCAATGCCTTCACTGCATATTGGACTTCTTACTTCAATACCATTGGTTCTTGATCATATGCTACCTCCTGAAAAGTTGAACATCGACCAATTCTTTTTGGTACAGTGACTCTGTGTATTCCTTCCATCTTTTTTTGATGCTTCTTGCCTCATTCAGTATTTTACCCATAGAATCCTTCAAAGTTGCAACTTGAGGCCTGAAGAAATGACAAGGATGTTCTTCCCTTTTAGTTTTCTAACTCCAGGTCTTTGCAGCTTTCTTTATAATTCTTTACTTCGTCTTCTTGAGCCGCCCTTTGAAATCTTCTATCCAGCTCTTTTTCTTCATTGTTTCTTCAATTTGCTTTAGTTACTCTACATTCAAGAGTAAGTTTCAGAGTTTCTTCTGACATCCATTTTAGTCTTTTCTTTCTTTCCTGTCTTTTTTTTTTTTTTGAACATTTTATTGTTGTTTAGAAGAAAATTTACAGAGCAAATTAGTTTCCTAATCAACAATTTATACACAGCTTGTTTTGTGACATTGGTTACAAACCCCTGAATGTGTCAGCACTCTCACTCGTTCCTCCCTGGGTTCCCCATGTCCATTTGCCCAGCTTTCCTGCCTCTACTTTCCTTCAGAACTTTTCTTTTGGGCAAATACTGCCCTGTAGATCTCGTATAGTTGGTTGTTATGAGGTATACATTCCTCACTGGTGTTATTGTTTGTTTTATAGGCCTGTCTATTGTATGGCTATCCGGAGCCCTGGTGGTGCAATGATTAAGAGCTCGGCTGCTAACCAAAAGGTCGGCAGTTTGAATCCACCAGCAGCTCCCTGGAAACCCTATGGGACAGTTCTATTCTGTCCAAGAGTGCCACTATGAGTCGGAATCGACTTCATGGCAATGGGTTTGGTTTTCGTTTGATTGTATAGCTATAATGTGACCTCTGGGAGTGATTTCAATTCCAAGTTTGAAGGGTGTCTAAGCACCGCAGTCTCAGAGGTTCCACCAGTCTCTTCTATCCCACCAGTAAGTCTGTCTTATTTATGAGTTTGAATTTTTTTTCTACATTTCTTTCCCACTCGTCCATGACCTAATATTGTGGTCCTCGTCAGAGTAGTTGGTAGTAGTAGCTGTGTATCATCTAGTTCTCCTGGTTTCAGGCTAGTGGACGCTGTGGTTCATATGGTCCATTAGCCCTTTAGACTAATTGTCTCCTTGAGTCTTTGGTTTTCTTCACTCTCCTTCACCCTGGACGGGAAGAGACCAGTTGTTGTATCTTAGATGGCCACTCGCAAGTTTCTAAGACCCCAGTCGCTACTCACCAAGGTAGGATATAGAACGTTGTCTGTATTGATTATGATATGTCAATTGACCTAGGTGTCTCCCGAGACTACAGTCCCTACCCCTCAAGCCCAGTATCTCATTCCCAGTAGGTGTATGGCTATGGTTAAGAAGTTTTCATGACTGTGGCCCCTGTGCTCACTATTGCATACTTGGGTATATTTGCAGCATGTGCACATATATAGGTACTTGGGTGTACTTCCATATGCTTTCCCAATCCTGTTCAGCTTACATATCTACCTAAGTATCCACTCATACATTATCGTTTATTTTTACTATTGTTGTAGGATTGCATTTGTATTGCTATTTACCATTGTTGCCTTTTATTCTCACATACTTTTCAGTGTTTCCTTTACCTTGATTATATTATGCTGACTTCCCCCATATTGTGTATTATCTCTCCCTTCACCAGAGTTACTGTGTGTCTACTATCTAGGTAGTGGTTTTCCCTCCCTGATAAACATCAAAGAATGTTTCTGTCTGTGTGAAAACATTTTCTTGACTTTTTACAGTAGTGGTCGCATACAAAATTTGTTCTTTTGTGATTGACTTATTTCACTCAGCATAATGTCCTCCAGGTTCATCCATGTTGTGAGATGTTTTGCAGATCCATCATTATTCTTTAAGTTGTGTAGTATTCCAATGTGTTTATGTACCACAGTTTATTTATCCTTTTGGTCGTTAATGGGCATTTAGGCTGTTTCCATCTTTTTGCTATTGTAAACAATGCTGCAGTGAACAGGGGTGTGCATATGTCTATTCATGTTATGGCTCTTATTTCTCTAGGATATATGTCTAGGAGTGGGATTGCTGGATCGTATGATATTTCTGTTTCTAGCTTTTTGAAGTAGAGCAATATCATTTTCCATAGTGGTTGTAGCATTTTACATTCCCACCAGCAGTGTATGAGAATTCCAATCTCCCCACAGCCTTTCCAGCATTTGTTGTTTTCTGTTTTTTTGATCATTGCCATTATCACTAGTGTGAGATGGTATCTCATTGTAGTTTTGATCTGCATCTCTCTAATGGCTATCTTGGAAGAAGTACAGCCAGAATGCTCCTTAGAAACAAGGATGATGAGACTTCATCTCACATACTTTGGACATGTTATCAGGAGGGACCAGTCCCTGGAGAAGGACATCATGCTCGGTAAAGTGGAGAGTGAAAAAGAGGAAGACCCTTAACAAGATGGGTTGACACAGTGGCTGCAAAAATGAGCTCAAGTATAACAAGGATCATGAGGATGGCACAGGACCAGGCAGTGTTTCATTCGGTTGTACATAGGTTCAATATGAGTTGGAACTGACTCGATGGCACCTAACAACAAAAATGACTAATAATCGCAAGCATTTCTTCATGTATTTGTTGGCTGCCTGGATGTCTTCTTTGGTGAGATGTCTGTTCATGTCCTTTGTCCATTTTTTAATTGGGTTGTTTGTCTTTTTTGTTGTTGAGTTGCTGTAGTATTCTATAAATTGTAGAGATTAGACCCTTGTCAGATATGTTGTAGCCAAATTTTTTTTCCCAGTCTGTGGGTTCTCTTTTTACTCTTTTGGAAAATTACTTTGATGAGTGTAAGTATTTAATTTTCAGGAGGTCTCAATAGTCTATTTTCTGTTGTTTGTGTGTTTAAAATTATATTTTATAGTCTATTTATGCCATAAACTAGGACTCCTAGGTTTGCCCCTATTTTTTCTTTTCTGATCTTTATGGTTTTAGGTTTAACATTTAGGTCTTTGATCCTTCTTGAGTTAGTTTTTGTGTATGGTGTGAGGTATAGGCAGAGGCAGATTAACCAGTAAGCATGGTATGCACCAGCCTGCTTTGAGCAAGTTACACACAGGCTTAATTGTGTTTACTTGCTAATCTGTGGTGAGCAATTTCACATGGGTTTCACTACATCTTTGACATAGTGGGGGACAGGTGAGATTGTGCACTGCAGATTGGCGGGAAGGCGTCAATTAGACCCGAGTGTAACTTGCTTATTGGTACTCTGGCCCTGGGTATGGATCCTGTTTCATTTTTTGGATATCCAGTTTTGCCAGCACCATATGTTAAAGAGACTCTTTTCCCTATTTAATGGATTTTGACCCTTTGTCAAAGATTAACTGTCCACATGTGGATGGATTTATTTCTAGGTTCTCAATTCTGTTCCGTTGGTCTATGTGTCTATTGTTGTACAAGTTCCAGGCTGTTTTGATTGTATAGTAGGTTCTGAGACTGGGGAGCGTGAGGCCTCCTACTTTTTTCTTCTTCTTCAGTAGTGCTTTACTTATCTGTGGCCTCTTTCCTTTCCAGATAAAGTTGGTTATTAGTTTTTCCATTTCATTAAAGAATGTTGTTGGAATTTTGAATGCAATTGCATTATATCTGTAGATCACTTCCAGTAGTGTTGTCATTTTCACAATGTTAAGTATTTCTATCCATGAGCATGGTATGTTTTTCGATTTATGCAGGTGTCTTTTGGTTTCTTGCAGTAGTGTTTTGTAGTTTTCATGTATAAGTCTTTCATGTCCCTAGTTAGGTTTATTCCCAAATATTTTATCTTTTGGGGGTCTATTATAGATGGTATTGTTTTCCCGATTTCTTTTTCGGAACTCTCTTGGTTAGTGTAAAGGAATCTGACTGATTTTTGATTGTTAATCTTCTACCTTGCCACTTTGCTAAATCCTTCTTTTCTGTCTTTTTAAAGACCTTTACTTTCTTCATGTATGATGTCCTTGATGTCATCCCACAACTTGTCTTGTCTTTGGTCATTAATGTTCAATGCATCAGATCTATTTTTGAGATGGTCTCTAAATTCAGGTGGGTCATACTTTAGCTCTGGTGGGCTTCTTTTAATTCTCTTCCACTTCAACTTGAACTTGCATATGGACAATTGATGGTCTATTCCGCAGTCAGTCTCTGGCCTTGTTCTGACTGATGATATTGAGTTTCTCCATTGTCTTTTTCCACAGGTGATTCCTGCGCATTCTGTCTGGTGAGGTCCACATGTATAGTCACTGTTTATATTGTTGAAAAAGGTATTTCCCGTGAATAGGTCATTGATCTTGCAAAATTCTATTACATGACCCTGGCATTATTTCTACCACTAGGGCCATCTTTTCCAACTGCTAATCCTTCTTCTTTGCTTCCAACTTCCACATTCCAATTGCCAATAATTATCAATGCATTTTGATTGCATATTTGATCAATTTCAGACTGCAGAAGTTCATAAAAATCTTTAACTTCTCCATCTTTGGCATTAGTGATTGGTGCATAAATTTGAATAACAGTCATATTAACTGGTCTTCCTTGTAGGTTTATGGATATTATCCTATCACTGACAGCATTGTACTTCAGGGTAAATCTTGAAATGTTCTTTGTGACAATGAATGTGACACTGTTCCTCTTCAATTTGTCATTCCCAGCATAGTAGACCATATGATTATCTGATTCAAAATGCCAATACCAGTCCACTTTAGCTCACTAATGCCTAGGATATCGATCTTCAAGCATTCCATTTCATTTTTGACAACTTGCAATTTTCCTAGATTCATACTTTGTACAACATAGTGTAATGAAAAGAGCACTGGTTTGGGGGTCAGGCAGTCCTTGGTTTGCTGCTCAACTATTTAATTTACTTTTGAGACACTTTGGTCAAATTACTTAACCTCTAAACTTCAGGTTCCTTAGGTGTAAAATGGATTTAATATTGATTCACAGTTTGATAAGGGGATTAAAGAGAAAGTTAACATACGTAAAGCATCTAGCACGGTGCCTGGCACACACCAATTGCTTCAAAAATGTTCATTTTTCTCTCCTACTGGCTGCAGGATGAGAGCCATAGCACCTTGAGCACTCACTGCCTTCATCAGTTAAACTGAGCGGACTTAATAGCAACAGTCACTGCAATTGCTAATAACAGAAACTAACTATAATCACACTGGTCTTTATTTGTACTTACTATGTGCCTAGTGGAAACCCTGGTGGCATAGTGGTTAAGTGCTATGGCTGCTAACCAAAAAAGATCGGCAGTTCGAATCTACCAGGTGCTCCTTGGAAACTCTATGGGGCAGTTCTACTCTGTCCTGTAGGGTTGCTATGAGTCAGAATTGACTCAAAGGCAACGGGTATGTGCCTAGTATTATGCTAGGTAACAAAGTTATCAAAATAGTAAGACACATGGTCCCTATTCTTAGTGTATTCACAACATAGAAGTAGCAGCAGCAGCTGGCACATGAGAGGCCCTTTCATAAACATCTAAGCCCAGAGCTCTATTTGGATTGGATTAAGATTTCAGAGGACCTAAGCACTAAGAGAGAGACGCCCTGGTGACACAGTGGTTAAGTGCTCAGTTGCTAACCGAAAGGTCAGAGGTTCAAACCCACCAGCCACTCCTCAGGATAAAGACGTAGTAGTCTGCTTCTGTAAAGATAACAGTCTTGGAAACCCTGTGGGGCAGTTCTACTCTGTCCTATAGGGTCTCTATGAGTCAGACTGGACTGATGGCAATGGGTAAGCACTAAGAAGATTATGGTGCTGCCATCCCAGTATATAATTAAAAATAAAAACAATACTAAGCCATAATTAAGTACAAAGAAACAGAGCAATGTTCTGATATTTTCCCACTGTGATGACAGTCTCAGTATTTCTTTTGAAATATCAGTTTCCAAATTCTTTGTAAAAAGATGTTTTTTGGGTGACCTCATTTTGTAAGTAATCAGTCTGTTTATAGCATAAACCAGCCCTGGCCCCACTGTATTGCCCCAAGGGCTCACCAGTGTTCAGCGAATGCATATCAGAAGGTAGGCCACAAGGGGAGAAAACAGGGGCCTGAATAATTCACAAACTACTTGATAAATCCCACAAACAACAGAAAAATGATTATATATTTACGGCAAGGTCAAATCACCTTCTTATCAAGTAAATTTAAACTCTTTCCAAACACAGAGAATGTTTTTCTCTTGGGATGGACTTTTTTTTTCCCCTTCACACTTTAATAGGCTTTATTTTTAAGAGCAGTTTTAAGTTTAGAAAAAAAAATGTGCAGAAATGACAGAGAGTTCCCATATATCCCCATGTCACCCCCTGCACAGTTTCTTCTATTATGCATATCTTACATTCCTGTACTACATTTGTTATAATTAAGGAATCAATATTGATAGGTTATTATTAACAAAAGTTCACAGTTCACACTAAGGCTCACTCTTTTTGTTGTACAGTCCTATGAGTTTGACAAATGCTGACGTCTTTTGTCCACCGCTGCAGTATCACACAGAATGGTTTCACTGCCCTAAAAATGTCCTGTGCTCCACCTATTCACCACCCCCACCCCCAGCCCCTGGCAACCATAATCTTTTCACTGTTCGTATAGTTTTGCTTTTTCATGAATTTCGTATAGTTGGAGTCATATAGTATGTAGTTTTTTCAAACTGGCTTCTTTCACTTAGCAGTATGCATTGAAGTTCCTCTGTGTATTTTTGTGGCTTGATAGCTCGTTTCTTTTCATTGCTGAATAATACTCCATTGTATGGATGTACCACAGTTTGTTTATCCATTTGCCTATTAAAGGACATCTTGGTTGCTCCCAGTTTTTGGCAATAATGAATAAAGCTGCCATGAACATTCACGTGCAGGTTTTTATGTGGACGTAGTGTTTTCAACTCATTTGAGTAACTAGGAGCACCATTGTTGGATCACATGGTAAGCTTAAATGTTTAGCTTTGTAAGAAACCAGACTGCCTACCATTTTGCATTCTCTGGGATGGACTTTTAATAACTTTTTTCGTAAATGGGACAAAAGAGAGGTCATCTGTACATGAGCAGTTTTTAGAATCAATTACATACTATGTCCTAAAAAACTCATTCCTGAGATGATCCCTCTGGCTCTGAAGTCTTGACTCTTCCCTTTCTTTAATGGAGGTTACGCTCTCTGAGGGACCAACCATCCAACCAACCAACCAGTTACCGTCTAGTCAATTCTGACTCATGCAACCCAATTGCGCTTCATAAGGTTTTTGTTTTGTTTCATTTTAAAATTTGATAATTTTTCATTTAATGAGTTTTTGTTTCCTCAGTAGACCGTAAGTTCCAAAAGGATGGGAATTGTGTCTGTTGTTTTCTTCACTGCCACATTCTCAGCATGTACATCAGCATCTGGCCCATTGATAAACATAGTTCTGGAGGCTAGGAGTCAAAATCAGGGTCTCGGCCTGGCTGATTCCTTCTGGAGGTTTTGAGAGAGGAATTGTTCCATGCCTCTCCTCTGGTTTCGATGGCTGCCAGCAATACTTGGTGTTCCTTGGCTTCTTATAGATACATCTGCTTGTAGATAAATCATTGTCACATAGTGTCTGTCTTCCCCCGTGTATGTCTCCATAGGGTTTCAATGGCTGATTTTTTTGGAAGAAGATTGCCAAGCATATCTTCTGAGGCAACTCTGGGTGGACTCAAACTTCCAACCTTTCATTTAGCCCCCGAGCTCATTAACTGTTTGCATGACCTTCAAAAGACATGTCCAACTTTAAGGCAAGGTTAGCAGAACCAGGTGAGGCTTATCCAGGCATCTAGCTAACAACCATTCAGGCATTTGGAGCCACACACCTTTCCACTACAAATTAAAAAGAGAAGCAGCAGGAAAGGTTCAGAAATCCTGACAGGGAACTTCCTCAAGGATAGATGAAAACAATTTATACAGTCAGTGTAAATAGTTAATAAAACCCATTTTACAGTCCATCTACTTAGATTTCCATTACATCCTGTTCTATTTCAAACATGCATTTTTCTTTTGGATTGTAGGCAATAAAGAGTCCAGCCATTTATCAAGCAGTGTCTACGTATTCCTTTAAAAATGTTTTACCATTTTCAGGAAATACTGGGGCTTCTATAATTAATCTCCTGGTAGAAGCTGTTTTAGAAAGGCTTCAAAACAGAAGAAAGAAAAGTCTTTTCTTCCTGGGAGTTTGTAGTGGAAACGTTCAGAAAAACAGATGCTGGTGGTATTATCATATATTGCAAACTGTTCATTTCAGATAACGAGGGAAAGAAACAATAGAGCACAGTTTTGCACTCGCAAAACTGTCCTGTGACAAAGCTGTTGCTAAATGGGCCCCATAAGCAACTCCGTGTTGTGCTGATAATTAGAGTAACCTTTCAGCACAGGGCTGGGTTTCCATAGTTCTTATACCCTGGATGAAAATGGAAATACCTGGTACAATTAACATGAGGAATCCTCACCCTCTCTGTCCCTCACCCCTGTGGTATTGGTAATACTGTTTACCACTTAGCACTTACCAGAATCATGCATTGTTCTGAACATTTTAATCATATTGACTCATTTAATCCTCTCCAACAACTCTCTAAGGAAGGCACAAATATTATCCCAATTTTTCATATTAGGAAATTGAAACAAAAATAATTTGAAGGACTTGCCAAGAGCAAGTGGATCCAGGGAGTGGATCCAGGAGCCAAATCCAGGCAGCCTGGCTCCTGAGCTGCCCCAGCTTACCATGTTCAATTCCCATGATCTCATTTGTGCTGGTACATGGCATGGTAGTTCAGTAAACTCATTTTGCAGAAGGGGAAAGAAAAGGCACAGAGATGCTAAGTGGCTTTCCAAAAGTCAGATACACGAAGATTAGGAGCTCAGGTCTCCTAACTTTTAAGGCTAATTTTTCCTACATCACAGCATTGTATCTTCCTCTTCTTTGTGTAAAAATACTGTAACATGTCCTTGTGGGCCACAGGAAAGGGTAGAAGACTTTGATGGGCTGTAACGTTGAACAGAGGCAAACTCCCTGCTGGGCTTGGGTTCCAAAGCAACATTTGCTTCGCTTCTTGAAGGCTAATGAATGATTTGATTTGTGTCCCATCTGACTGACAGTTTTGAAATGATTTAGTCTTGGCCTTAGACAGATTAATAAATAACAGGAATTTACAGTGTATGCAAGGGATCAGGGGAGTCCTTCTGTGTCAAAAACAGTTAAGCACTTGGTTTCTAACCAGAAGATTGCTGGTTTGAGTCTACCCAGAGTTGCCTCGGAAGAAAGGCCTAGTGATCTACTTTCGAAAATCAGTCATTGAAAACCCTGTGAGCACAGTTCTACTCTGACACACATGGGGTCACCATGAGTCCGAATCAACTCAACGGTAACTGGTTTAGTTTTGGTTTGCAAAGGATCAACAAAATAATTTTAAAAACTAAGGAAGTCTATACGATCTCCAGAAGATGTTCTTGTTTCCTCCAAGAAACTTCATAGGGTAATCATATATACTCCCCCAGTGTCAGGGATATATTTTTGTTTATTTCATTCTGCTCTTTAAACAGAGAGTAATACTGAGGGCTCAGGTTGCTTTGTCGACCAAATTGATCCAGGGATCCATCTCATTCTGAGGAGGGTTCAGGCATCATTTCATCTGCATAGCACTTACTTGCGTGTTTTCTTCCCAAATGAAGGGAAAGCAAGACCATGCACACGTAGACTCAACTTCTAACCATGCCACTTGGTTAATTAAGTGGGCAAACATCTTCACTGCAGAGCCTGTAAGGAAAATTTTCATTCACCTGAATGACCATCTGGCTCCATCAGTATGCAGGAAACAGGAAGAGATGGCAGACACAAAGTGTGTGTCATTTGAGGAGAGTTTGGTAAGGGGGGTCATTTATAAAGATGTGTTCAGGGTGTAGGGATACACACAAGGGATGGAGCAGTATTCCAAGGATAGCAACAGCAAGGAACCACCACTACCCTAGGCCCAAAGGGAATAGTTCCAGGAAGCCGAGGGAGAGACAGAGAGAGCTGTGTGGAGAGAGCAACAAGACAGCAGCTATGGCTTCATAGAGGGACACAGACACCCAGAGGAATAGACACTCCAGGCTCAACTCTCCTCCTGCCCCACTGACCAAACCCAACCAGAGAGCAAGGTGGTCTATGGATCAGTCCACAGGGGACAGACTCTGAGGGCCCAGAGCAGAGAAAAGGGGCAGAGAGAAGACACGCAGCACACCATCTCATTAAGTGTCTGAGGTACAATAACATCAGTGTCCCCTCCTGCTGTGACACGAATAGTTTAATAAAGAAGTAATTGAGGTGGGGGGACCACACAAACCTCTTCATACAGGGACTTAGGTGGCTAATTTTATGCCAATGGCAGATTGCAGTGTTGTAAATTCTTCATAGTGTTTTATGAGTCAGAACTGGATGCACCCATAGAGTCTCAGGAACAACCAGAGTCTTTAAACAGGCCCTCTGATAACGGGCAAAGGAACGCCAGTGGAAATCAGCTTCTACCAATACATGATCACAATAATGATCCATTGCATGGAAAAGCTCATATTTTTATTTTATTTCTGTGTCTATTTAACTTTATGGTTTACTTTGAGTTTTAGTATATACGAAATAAAATTTCCCATTTCAATCATTTTAAGGCATATAATTCAGTGCATGTGATGGTCAATGTTATGAGTCAACTTGGCTAAGCTATGATTCTCAGTTGTTAGGCAGACTTTAGACTGGCTGCTCTTCCAAAATGTAATATAATGTAATCACTTTTATGATGAGCTGTGATATAATGTAATCATTTCCATGACAAGATCTGCTATGAGGGGCCAATCAGTTGAAAAAGAAGTTTCTTTGAGGATGTGGCCTGCCTCCAGTATATAAATGGATGTTCCAGCAAGGCTCAGTCTTGCTCTGGATCCTGCATCCGACTTGTCATCCTCTGTCCTCTGGTTCTTGGGACATGAGCCAGCAGCCTGCTGCCTGACATGCTGATTTGGGGATTTGCCAGCTCCCACAGCCCTGTGAACCCGGAGCTTGCTGTCTGACCTGCCGATTTAGGGTTATCAGTCCCTGCAACTGGGGAAGTGAGGAGAAGCCTCTGCCTGACACCTGACCCACAAATTCTGGGACTTGCCAGCCTCCACAACTGTGTGAACCATTTCCTTGAATTAACTCTCTATCCATATCCATATATATATATATATACACATTTTGCTGGTTTTGTTCCTCTGGAGAACCCAGCCTAAAACAGTGCCTTTAAGTACATTCACAATGCCATTCTACCATTACCACTATCTATTTCCAGAACATTTTCATCACCCCCAAACAAAAACGCCATACCCATTAAAAGGTCACTCTTCATTACCCCTTCCCAAGCCCCTGGAATCCATCAATCTGCTTTCAGTCTCTATGGATTTACCTGTTCGGGATTTTTCATTAAAATGAAGTCATATAAGATGTAGACTTTTGGGTCTGGCTTCTTTCAAAGGACTTATATTTTAGTAGACTAAATGAAGTCTGGTTTTGTTTTGTTCTACATTTTTTTTGTCCTAATCATATATTTTTTTAAATTTTTTTTT
>NW_004444037.1:5970469-5972434 GCF_000243295.1 Trichechus manatus latirostris | reverse complement strand
TTTACAGTAGAGGTCTTATACAATATTTGTCCTTTTGTTCTACATTGTTTTGTCTGATTTTCATTGGCAATTTAGGCAAAGAAACAACCAGAAGAAAGAGAGATGGGGAAATCTGAAGAGGTGTTCCTGGGGCAATTTAGAGATGTCAGTGATGTTCAAAGTCAATTAGGATATAAAGAGATCTTGGTGAATCTAGTTCCCAGCCACACAGTTAGATTACCTCTTACCAGAGGCAGAAGGCCATTCAGTGTTCGGATAACAGCATGATGTGGTGTTAGAAGCAAAGACTCAGGGCCTCAGCTATTCCACCTATAAGCTGGGTCACCCTGAGCAAGTCACATGACTTCCATTAGTCTTAGTTTCCTCCTCAGTAAAATGGTGACAAGCACTTCTCCTTGGGTTGTTTTGTGAATTAAATGAAATTATGTATTTAAAATGTTTAATACAGTATCTAGCACATACTAGGTGCTCAACAAATAGCGTGTGTGTGTATACAAATCTATTCACATATATAGACACTGTTATGAACTGATTGCTAGACCAAAAGGCAGTCATTCGAACAGAACAAGAGGATACTGCATGGTTTAAAATCAGGAAAGGTGTGCATTAGGGTTGTATCCTTTCATCATATTTAGTCAAGCTGTATGCTGAGCAAATAACCCAAGAAGCTGGACTATATAAGGAAGAATGCAGCATCAGGATTGGAGGAAGACTCATTAACAACCTGCAATATGCAGATGACACAACCTTGCTTGCTGAAGGTGAAGAGGACTTGAGGCAGTTACTGATGAAGATCAAAGACTACAGCCTTCAGTCTGGATTACACCTTAACATAAAGAAAACAAAAATCCTAACTCTAAACAGACCCATAACAAGAGAAGAGATGGATAAGGTAATAAAAAAAACTTCCAACAAAAAAATGTCCTGGCCCACAAGGCTTTACTGGAGAATTCTACCAAACATTCAGAGAAGAGCTCACTAGTACTATTCAAAATATTTCGGAAGATAGAAAAGGAAGGGATGCTTCCAAATTCATTCTATGAAGTCAGCATAATCTTGATACCAAAACCAGGCAAAAACACCACAAAAAAAAAAAGAAAGAAAATTACAGACCATTATCTCTCATGAATATAGATGCAAAAATTATAGCCAATAGAATTCAGCATCATATAAAAAAAAATACACCACGACCAAGTGAGATTCATACCACATATGCAAGGATGGTTCAGCATTAGAAAATCAATCAATGTAATCCAACACATAAATAAAACAAACAATAAAAACCGCATGATCTTATCAACTGATATAGAAAATGTATTTGACAAAGTCCAACACCCATTCCTGATAAAAACTCTCAATAAAATAGGACTAGAAGGGAAATTCCTCAACATAATAAAGGGCATCTATAAAAAACCAACAACCAACATCATTCTCAAGGAGAGAGGCTGAAACATTCTCCCTGAGAACAGGAACAAGACAAAGATGCCCTTTATCACCACTCCTATTTAACATTGTGTTGGAAGTCCTAGCTAGAGCAATAAGGCAAAAAAGAAGAAATAAAGAAATAAAGGGGATCCAGATTCCTAAAGAAGAAGTAACACTATCCTTACTCACAGGTGATTATGATACTATACATACAGAACCCAAAAGACTCTACAAGAAAACCACCGGAACTAACAGAAAGATTCAGTATAGCAGGATACAAGATAAACATACAAAAATCAGCTGGATTCCTATGCACCAATAGAGACAACTATGAAAAGGAAATCATAAAAGCAATATTATTTTTAATAACCCCTGAAAAAAATAAAATACTTAGGAATAAATCTAACCAGGGTTGTAAAAGACCTATACAAAGAAAACTACAAATCACTGTTGCAAGAAACCAAAAGACACCTACATAAATGGAAAAACATACTATGCTCATGGATAGGTAGACTCAACATTGTGAAAATGTCAATTCTA
>NW_004444037.1:5965552-5969661 GCF_000243295.1 Trichechus manatus latirostris | reverse complement strand
GATATGGTGCTTCCTTAAAAAGCTAGAAATAGAAATACCATACAAACCAACAATCCCACTCCTAGGAATATATCCTAGAGAAATAAGAGCCATCACACGAATAGATATATCACACCCATGTTCATCGCAGTATTATTCACAATAGCAAAAAAAATGGAAACAACCTAAGTACATTAATCAACCGATTAATGGATAAACAAACTATGGTACATACACACAAATGGAATACAATGTCATGATAAAGAACAATGATGAATCCTTGAAACATCTCACAACATGGATGCATCTGGAGGGCATTATGTTGAGTGAAATAAGTCAATCACAAAAGGACAAATACTACATGACATCGCTATTATAAAAACTCATGAAAAGGTTTACACACAGAAAGAAACAATCTTTGAGAGTTAGGAGGGAAGGGAGGGATGGGGAGGGAAAAACACCAGACAGTAGATAAATGGTAACTTTGGTGAAGGACAAAACAGTACACAATGCTGGGGAAGTCAGCACAACTTGACCAGGGCAAAGTCATAGAAGCTTCATAGACATATTCAAACTCCTTGAGGGACTGAGTTATGGGGGACCATGGTCTCGGAGGACATCTAGCTCAACTGGCATAACATAGTTTATAAAGAAAATGTCCTACATCCTACTTTGGTGAGTAGTGTCTAGGATCTTAAAAGCTTGTGAGTGGCCTTCTAAGATACTCCATTGGTCTCACCCAGTCTGGAGAAGGGAGAATGAAGAAAATCAAAAACACAAGGGAAAGATGACTTCAAAGGACTAATGTACCACAACTACCACAGCCTCCACCAGACTGAGTTCAAAACAACTAGATGGTACCCAGCTACCACCACTGACTGCCCTGATTGGGATCACAACAGAGGATCCCAGACAGAGCTGGAGAAAAATGTAGAACAAAATTCAAACTCACAAAAAAAGACCAGATTTACTGGTCTGACAGAGACTGGAGAAACCCCGAGAGTATGACCCCTGGACACCCTTTTAACTCAGTAGTGAAGTCACTCCTGAAGTTCACCCTTCAGCCAAAGATTAGACAGGCCTATGAAACAAACAATAACACATGTAGTTCAACCATATATAGGAGACTAAATGGGCATACCAGTCTAGGGGCAAGGATGAGAAGGCAGGAGGAGACAGGAAAGTTGGATAAATGGAAATGAGGAACCCAAGGTCTAGAAGGGGAGAGTGCTGACACTTTGCAGGGTTGGCAACCAGTATCACAAAGCTATATGTGTATTAATTGTTTAATGAGAAACTAGTTTGCTCTGTAAACTTCCACCTAAAACACAATAAAAAACAAATAAATTAAACTGAAAAAAGAAAACAAAAATCCTCACAACTGGATCAATAAGCAACATCATGGTAAACCGAGTAAATATTAAAGTTGTCAATGATTTCATTTTATTTGGATCCATAATCAATGCCCATGGAAGAAGTGGTCAAGAAATCAAATGACCCATTGCACGGGGCAAATTTGCTACAAAAGAGCTCTTTAAAGTGTTAACAAGCAAAAATGTCACTTTGAGAACTAAAGTGAGCCTGACCCAAGCCATGGTATTTTCAATCACCTCATATACATGTGAAAGCTACACAATGAATAAAGAAGAAGAAGAATTGATGTCTTTGAATTATGGGGTTGGTGAAGGATATTGAATATACCATGGACTGCCAGAAAAACAAATCTGTCGTGGAAGTACAGCCAGAATGCTCCCTAGATGGGAGGATGGTGAGATTTTATCTCACCCACTTTGGACATGTTATCAGGAGGGACCAGTTTCTGGAGAAGGACATCATGCTTGGTAAAGTAGATGGTCAGCAAAAAAGAGGAAGACCCTCAAGGAGATGAATTGACACAGTGGTTTCAACAATGGGCTCAAACATAGCAATGATTGTGAGACTGGCATAGGGCCAGGCAGTGTTGTACATAGGATCACTGTAAGTCGGAACCGACTGGACAGCACCTAACAATAACAACAATAGGTTGAATTATTTTCCAGAAAAGATATGTTGAAGTCCTAATCCCAAGTACCTGTGAAATTGAGCTTATTTGGAAATAGGATCTTTGAAGGTGTTATAAGTTAAGTTAACATGAGGTCATATGGAGTAGGCTGGGTGCTAATCCAATATGAATGGTGTCCTTATAAACGAAGAGAAGAGACACATGGAGAGAAGTTGGCCATGTGAAGACGGAGGCAGAAATTTGGGGTGATGGTGGCTCAGTGGTTAAAAGCTTAGCTGCTAACCAAAAAGTCGGCAGTTTGAAACCACCAGCTGCTCCTTAGAAACCCTATGGGGCAGTTCTAGTCTGTTCTATAGGGTCATTAGGAGTCAGAAAGGTTTTTTTTTTTTTTTTTTGGATCTACAAGTCAAGGAATGCCAAGGATTGCCAACTATCACCAGAAGCTAGAAGAGAGGCATGGAACAGATGCTCCCGCAGGGCTCTCAGAAGGAATCAACATGACTGACACTCTATTTAGAACGTGTAGCTTTCAGAACTGTGAGACAATAAATTTCTGTTCTTGTAAGCCACCCAGTTTGTGGTGCTTTGTTAAAGCAGCCCTAGGAAATTATTACAGGCACGTAAACCAAAACCCATTGCTGTCGAGTCGATTCCGACTCATAGCACCCCTATAGGACAAAGTTGAACTGCTCCATAGGGTTTCCAAGGAGCTTTTGGTGGATTGGAACTGCCGACCTCTTGATTAGCAGCCAGGCTCTTAACCACTGCGCCACTAGGGCTCCACTGACATGTATGCGCATTTCTATTTATAACTGTAACCATCCGGTCTTAGTGAGGGATGACCTTTGGCCCTGAGAATGCAGAATGTGACAAAAGCCTCTTCCTTCTTCTTTTTCTTTCTATGCATTCCCCCTCCACAAACTTATATACTTAAGTTAGCGCTCTCTTCCAAGCTGTCCCCAAATTCTTCCTGATCTTGTATCCTGAAACACACATACTCATATACCTACTTTAGAGGAGATTTTGTTTTCTTTAAAAAGCTTCTGATTATGCACTGTTTGCAATAGCCGAAAGGTGGAAAAGAACTAAATGTCTGTCAGCAGATGAATGGATAAACAAAATGTGGTACATATATACAATGGAATATTGTTGTTTTTGTTAGGTGCTGTTGAGTTGGTTCTGACTCATAGCAACCCTATATACAGCAGAACAAAACACTGTCCAGTCCTGCACCATCCTCACAATCAATGTTATGCTTGAGCGCATTGTTGCAACCACTGTGTCAATCCATCTCGTTGAGGGTCTTCCTCTTTTATTCAGCCATAAAGAGAAATGAAGTCCTGATACGTGTTACACAATGGATAAAACCTGAAAGCATTATGCTAAGTAAAATAAATCTGTCACAAAAGGACAAATATTGTATGATCCACTTATATGAAATAGGCAAACGCATAGAGATGAAAGTCTATAAGTGGTTGCCAAGGGGGTGGCGGGGGGGAGAAAGGAGGCATCATTGCTTAGTGGACTCTGAGCTTCTGTTAATGGTGATGGAATGATTTGGATAGTAGTGATGATTGCACAAATCATGAACTTTATCAGTGTCACTAAATTGCACATGTAAAAATTGTTGAATAGGCAATGGTTTTATTCTATGTAATTTTACCACAATAAAGTTA
Source organism: Trichechus manatus latirostris (assembly GCF_000243295.1). Classification (NCBI taxonomy): domain Eukaryota; kingdom Metazoa; phylum Chordata; class Mammalia; order Sirenia; family Trichechidae; genus Trichechus; species Trichechus manatus. The sequence continues at coordinate 5,966,004 of NW_004444037.1, read as the reverse complement.
ATTTAAAAACAAGCTTCTGATTGAATGATTGTTGTTGCTAGGTGCCGTCGAATTGGTTCCAACTCACAGCAACCCTATGTACAACAGAACGAAACACTTCCTGCGTCTATGTCATTCTCGCAATCATTGTTATGCTTGAGCCCATTGTTGCAGCCACTGTGTTAAGCTATCTTGTTGAGGCTCTTCCTCTTTTTCGCTGATCCTCTAACTTACCAAGCATGATGTCCTTCTCCAGGGACTGGTCCCTCCTGATACATGTCCAGAGTACATGAGACGAAGTCTTGCCATCTTTGCTTCCAAGAAGCACTCTGGCTGTATTTCTTCCAAGACACTTGTTCGTTCTTCTTGCAGCCACTGTGTCAATGCATCTCATTCAAAGTCTTCCTCTTTTTTGCGGACCCTGTACTTTACCAAGCATGATGTCCTTCTCCAGGGACTGATCCCTCCTGACA
>NW_004444037.1:5960439-5965452 GCF_000243295.1 Trichechus manatus latirostris | reverse complement strand
ATATTCAATATTCTTCACCAACACCACAATTCAAAGGCATGAATTCTTCTCTGGTCTTCCTTATTCATTGTCCAGCTTTCGCATGCATATGAGAGGATTGAAAACACCATGGCTTGGGTCAGGTACACTTTAGTCCTCAAGGTGACATCTTTGCTTTTCAACACTTTAAAGAGGTCTTTTGCAGACAATTTGCCCAGTGCAATGTGTCTTTTGATTTCTTGACTGCTGCTTCCATGGGTATTGATCCAAGTAAAATGGAATCCTTGACAACTTCAATCTTTTCTCCATTTATCATGATGTTGCTTACTGGTCCAGTTGTGAAGATTTTTGTTTTCTTTATGTTGAAGTGTAGTCCATAATGAAGACTGTGGTCTTCGATCTTCATCAGTAAGTGCTTCAAGTCCTCTTCACTTTCAGCAAGCAAGATTTTGTCATCTGCATATCGCAGGTTGTTACTGAGTTTTCTTCCAGTCCTGATGCCCCGTTCTTCTTCATATAGTCCAGCTTCTCTGATTATTTACTCAGCATGCATGCCTATGAGGTGATTGAAAATACCACGGCTTGGGTCAGGTGCACCTTAGTCCTCAAAGTGACATCTTTGCTTCTCAACACTTAAAAAAGGTGCCATTGCAATACGTCCTTTGATTTCTTAACTGCTGCTTCCATGAGCCTTGATTGTGGATCCAAGTAAAGTGAAATCCTTGACAACTTCAGTCTTTTCTCTGTTTATCATGATGTTGCTTATTGGTCTAGTCGTGAGGATTTTTGTTTTCTTTATGTTGAGATGTAATCCATACTGAAGGCTGTAGTTTTGATCTTCATCAGTAAGTGCTTCAAGTTCTTTTCACTTTCAGCAAGCAAGCTTGTGTCATCTGCATATCAAAGGTTGTTAATGAGTCTTCCTCCCGTCCTGAGGCCACATTCTTCTTCATATAGTCCAGCTGGTCGGGTTATTTGCTCAGCATACAGATTGAATAAGTATGGTTGACTTGGTTATCTAATGATGCTATAACAGAAATACCACAAGTGGATGGCTTTAACAAACAGAAATTTATTTTCTCACAGTCTAGTAGGCTGTAAGTCCAAATTTAGGGCATCACCTCCAGGGGAAATCTTTCTCTCTCTGTCTGCTCTGGAGTAAGGTCCTTGTCATCAACCTTCCCTGGAGTAGGAGCTTCTCGGTGCAGAAACCTCAGGTCCAAATGAGGTGCTCTGCTCCCAGCACTGCTTTCTTGGTGGTATGAGGTCTCCCTGTCTCTCTGCTCACTTCTCTCTTTCATATCCCGAAAGAAATTAGCTCAAGACACAATCCAATCTTGTAGATTGAATCCTGCCTTATTAACATAACTGCCACCTGTCCCCTTCTCATTAACATCATACAGGTGAGATTTATTACACATAGGAAAATCACATCAGATGACAAAATGGTGGACAATCACACAGTACTGGGAATCATGGCCTAGCCAAATTCATACACATGTTTTTGGGGAACACAGTTCAATCCATGACAATGGTGAATGATTAATTTTCACTTATTAATTTAATTTTAATATTTTTAGAACTTAGATCATGCTAACAAATTCTCAGATGTCCCATTTCTCTTCTAGCCTCTCCTCTGATCTCACAATTTACAGTACTTTATTGCGAAACAGGCATTTTTTTCCAAAGGTTTGAAATGATTTGAAAGGACAGAGGTCAGGAAATTGTGCTTTATTGTGTTTAGTTGCACTTTAATTTGGCCAGAATGGAACTAAAGATTTCAATTTAGCTGATATATTTGTTCGTTTCACTCACTGATGACCAGAGAATGCACATTCGTCTATCCATGACTGTTGTTTTAAAGACATTATTACCTATTTTTAATATTTAAGGGATTTTAAAATGCCTTGGATGATTAAAGCAAATGCAAAAAAGATTAAACAATTCTGCCAGCTCTTTAGAAATTTCACTCTTGGGTCTACATCTTTGAAAGGTATTGACCCCTACAAACAGCACAGGACAGTTTAACCTTCTAACTGTATTCTGTTCATCATGCTTTTGACCTTCCAGAGACAACTTGATGAGTTTCTGCCGTATTAATTACTCTGCACTGCTTTTCAGTGATCCTTTAACAATCCAAGCCTACTGAATGACTGCATGAACCTTTGTAGCTGCCAGGGAAGAACCGAGAATGGCAATTTAAAATCACTCAACTTTCCACTACCAGGATTTTTTTTTCTTTCCCTAAAAAGATGAAAACAAGGACTTTTGGAGTGATCTTGTATTTATCGTATTTGTTGGTTTCTTGCAAATTTTTAATGTCTTCTTTCTAAAATATTTTTGAAATCACAGGGCCTTATCTGGGATAAGCTTCTTTTCCTGCAATTACTATCCATTCTATAATCAATAGTATTTATTACTAAGCCACATTATCTTTGACTCTTGAGTCTTCTTTACTTTGTCTTAAGAGTCATTAATGAGGTCTAATGTGCAAAGCTTCATTTAATTTTCCACTCTTAAGGATTTTTTGTCTAGAATTGAGCTTTTTCTTTCTAATGAACTAGACAGTAGTCATTATTGCTGAAAGATGGCCCTCTTGCCCTGTTTGTTGAGATTTTTGTTGTTGTGTGCCCTTGAGTCAATTCCGACTCATAGTGACCCTATAGGACAGAGTAGAACCACCCATAGGGTTTCCTAGCCTGTAATGTTTATGGGAGCAGATCGCCAGGTTTTTTCTCCTGCAGAGCCACTTGTGGGTTCGAATCACCAAACCTTTGGTTAGCAGTCAGGTGGTTAACCATTGTGCAACCAGGGCTTCTTCTTTGTTTAGATTACATACAGTTCAAGTTTTCCTTCTCCCTCTCCTTTGTATAGAACAGGAAGTCACCTTTGTGGGTCGTGTGATCCTTCAGGTCATCCCCTTGCACTCAGGATCTTTCATGAAGCATTTTGAGTCATCTTCAGAATTAGACCTATAATTTCCAATGGCTCCATTTGGAAGGCTGCTTGCAGTTCAGTCCATTCTCATGCACTATATGAGGGGATTAAGCAGAAAGTCTTATATGCCAAAGCCAGATCCTAGAATCTCTTTCCTGCTTTGAGGGGATTTTCCTTCCTTCACTACTTAGGCTTTTTGATTCAGCAACTGTCTCTCTAGTCATATTTTCTTTAATAGAAAAATGTGATTGGATAGGGGTCAGAAATCTAAATGGAGTCTCAGTTCTCTCATTTACATCCATGTGTCTGTTTTTGTGTGTGTATTTGTGCTAGGCATTGTGTAAAGCAATTTACACTTAATCTACAGAGCAATTCTGCAAGAGAAGTACAAAGAGAGATACTTTGTGGATGAGAGATGACTCAGAGACTTTAAATGACTCGACTGAATCAAGTTTAAAAATTTGTGTCGGTTAGTAATAAAACCCCATTGCCATCAAGTAGATTCTGACTCTTAGAGACCCTATAGGACAGAGTGGAACTGCCCCGTAGGGTTTCCAAGGAGAGGGTGGTGGATTTGAACTGTCAACCTTTTGGTTAGCAGCCAAGCTCTTAACTACTGCACCACCAGGGCTATGCGTTAGTAATAGTAGACCTGAAATTAAAACACATCTTTATCTGACTCTGGAGCTAATGCTCTTAACTACTACATCCTAGTGAATCTTGCAGACTTAGCCAAGGGGCTGCTTTTTGGACCCAATACTGGATGCATAGAAAGGCAGTAGTTAAGAGCTCAGGCTGTAGAGCCAGACTGATTTGTGTGATATTGGACAAGTTACTTTAGCTTTCTGTGTTTTCTGGGATAACTGCAACAAAAAAATTTCTTGGGTCACATAGAGGATTAAAACCAAAACCAAACCCACTACTGTTAAGTTGATTCACACTCATAGCAAACCTGTAAGATAGAGTAGAACTGCCCTATAGGGTTTCCAAGGCTGTAAATCTTTATGGAAGCAGACTGCCACATCTTTCTCCCAAGGAGCAAAGGTTCAAACCATTGACCTTCCAGTTAGCAGCTGAGTGCTTAACCACTGTGCAACCAGAGCTGCTCCATGGGGATTAGATTCATGCAAAATACTTAGGTCAGGCCTGATACATTTAGGTGCTCTTTAAATGCAACAATAATAAAAACAGTTCAATATGTGTTAGCAAGTATTGTCATTATCCCCTTAAGTATCAAAAAAGGAGCTAATGAGAGACATTGTGTCTATTCCAAGTGATTGCTTTAAGGATGCTTGTTAAAGCCTTTAAAACTCAGAGGTTTTCTATGGTTGTATATCGTTGATTAAATCCTCTTATTCCTCAACCTAGAACAAAATGTCAGCTTGTCGTACTGTGGTGGCCTGTATGTTGCTGTGATGCTGGAAGCTATGCCACCAGTATTTCAAATACCAGCAGGGTCACTCATGGTGGACAGGTTTCAGCGGAGCTTCCAGACTAAGAGAAACAGGAAAGAAGGACCAGGTGGTCTACTTCTAAAAAATTTGGCCTGTGCAACCCTTACGGATAGCAGCGGAACATTGTCTGATAAAGTGTTGGAAGATGAGCACCTCAGGATAGAAGGCACTCAAAATACTACTGGAGAAGAGCTGCCTCCTCAAAGTAGAGTTGACCTTAATGACGTGGATTGAGTACAGCTTTTGGGACCTTCATTTGCTGATGTTGCACAACTCAAAATGAGAAAACAGCTGCAAACATCCATTAATAATTCGAAGGTGAAATGTATGAAGTATGAATGAAGGAAAATTGGAAGTTGTCAAAAATGAAATGCTTGAAGTTCAATATCCTAGGCATTAGTGAACTGAAATGGACTGGTATTAGCCATTTTTGAACTGGACAATCATATGGTCTACGATGCTGGGAATGACAAATTGAAGAGGAACAGTGTCAAGTTCATTGTCAGAAAGAACATTTCAAGATCTACCCTGAAGTACGATGCTGTCCGTGAGAAGATAATATCCAAATGCCTACAAGGAAAATCAGTTAATATGACTATTATTCAAATTTACACACCAACCACTAATGCCAAAGATGAAGCAA
>NW_004444037.1:5957049-5960034 GCF_000243295.1 Trichechus manatus latirostris | reverse complement strand
AAGTATGACCTTGAGTATACCTCACCTGAATTTAGAGACCATCTCAAGAATAGATTTGACACATTGAACACTAATGACTGAAGACCAGACGAGTTGTGGAATGACATCAAGGATATCATACGTGAAGAAAGCAAAAGGTCATTAAAAATACAGAAAAGAAAGACTAAAATGGATGCCAGAAGAGACTCGGAAACTTGCTCTTGAGTAGAGTAGCTAAAGTGAATGGAAGAAATGATCACATGAAAGAGCTGAACAGAAAATTTAAAAGGGCAGCTCAAGAAGACAAAGTATTGTAATGAAATGTGCAAAGGCCTGGAGTTAGAAAACCAAAAGGAAAGAACAGGCCTGGCATTTCTCAAGCTGAAAGAAGTTAAGGAAAAATTCAAGTCTCATGTTGCAAAAGGGACAAAAAATTGAATAACGCAGGAAGCATCAAAAGAAGATGGAAGGAATACACACTGAGTCACTCTATCAAAAACAATTGGTCGACGTTCAATCATTTCAGAAGGTAGTATGTGGTCAAAACCGATGGTACTGAGGGAAGAAGCCCAAGTTGCACTGAAGGCATGGGCGAAAAACAAGGCTTCCAGAATTGACAGAATACCAACTGAGATATTTCAAGAGACGAATACAACCCTGGAAACATTCACTTGCCTATGTCAAAAAATTTGGAAGACAGCTACCTCGCCAAACTACTGGAAAGAGATCCATATACATGCCGATTCCAAAGAAAGGTGATCCAACAGAATATGGAAATTATTGAACAATATCATTAATATCACATGCAAATAAAATTATACTGAAGATAATTCAAAAAGCGTTTCAGCAGTACATTGACAGGAGCTGCCAGAAATTCAAGCCGGATTCAGAAGAGGACATGGAACCAAGGATGTCACTGCTAATGTCAGATGGATCTTGGCTGAATGCAGAGAATACCAGGAAGGAAGATGTTTACCTGTGTTTTATTGACTTCACAAAGGCATTTGACTGTTCGGATCATAACAAATTGTGGATAACACTGTGAAGAATAAGCAATTCGGGAACACTTAACTGTGCTCATGTGGAACCTGTACGTAGACCAAAAGGCAGTCGTTCGAACAGAACAAGTTCTGTGTGCTTTAAAATCAGGGAAGGTGTGCTTCAGTGTTGTATCCTTTCACCATAGTTATTCAATCTGTCTGCTGAGCAAATAATCTGAGAAGTTGGACTCTATGAAGAAGAGAGGGGCATCAGGACTGGAGACTCATTAATAGCCTGTGAGATGCAGATGACACAACCTTGCTTGCTGAAAGTGAAGAGGACTTGATGCACTTACTGATGAAAATCAAAAACTATAGACCTCACTATGGATAACATCTTAACATAAAGAAAACAAAAATCCTCACAACTACATCAATAAGCAATATTATGGTAAACGAAGAAAATATTGATGCTGTCACAAATTTCATTTTATTTGGATCCACAGTCAACGCCCATGGAAACAGCAGTCAAGAAATCAAAGGATATATTGCATTGGGCCAATCTGCAGCAAAAGACCTTTTTAAAGTGTTAAAAAAGCAAAGATATTACTTTTAGCACTAAGGTGAGCCCAGCCCAAGCCATGGTATTTTCAATAGACTCATACGCATGAGAAAGCTGGACAATGAAGAAGGAAGACCGAACGAGAATTGATGCCTTTGAATTATGGGGTTGGCAAGGAATATTGGACTGCCAGAAGAATGAACAAATCTGTCTTGGAAGCAGTGGTGTCACTAAAGGCGTACGGGGGCTGCAGACCGCACTGGGTGACACTTGTCAGAAGGAGTGACACCAACCTCCCTTCAAGCAGGCTTCGGAGCGCCTGCGCCTTCCCCATACCCCGCCTAGCGCCTCCTCTTGACCTCAGAAAACAGAGACACAACCTGTGAGGCAAAAAGACTCCCGACTATAGTCCAAGCAGCCTGGCCCTCTGGATCCCTGGACTGAGCAGCTCAACCTGAAGAACAACTTACCGCTTCTCTGCATCCCTGTGGGGGAGGGGTGGGGCACGGGTCCCGGGACCTTCCAGCCGGTAGAAACCTTCCAAGAGAGGAGAGTTTGATTTAAAATTTTTAAAAGTCCTCTCAAGTGGAGAAAAATAATCAAACTTAAAAAAAATAGAGTCACCAGTACCAACCTGGGTAGTGAGGAACAGAGAAGAGAAGGTCTATGACCTGAGAGCAGAAACTGTTCAGTCAGATTTTGGTGGCTTGCTCTGCCTTGCTCTCTCTCAGTCCAGCTTTCCAAACCTAATCCACTAATGTACCTCATGTCATGGTAAAATTTAACATTAAAATGAACATAATTTTGATGTAGTTCTTAAACATTTTTACTTCAAATTCTGTTGTTTTCTTACCAAATTTTCACTTTACCCCCCATTGTCGTCCAGTCAATTCCTACTTATACTGACCGTGTAGGACAGGGTAGAACTGCCCCATAGGTTTCCAAGGAGTTGCTGGTGGATTTGAACTGCCAACTTTTTTTTTAGCAGCCAAGCTCTTAACCACTTCGCCACCAGGGCTCCAAATTTTCACTTTAGCCACATGAAACTATGTAAATGTAAATACATTTAGGTTGTATGATATTGTAATTTAAAGGTGTAATTTTGATTTTCATAGTTGTTTATGTAACTATTATTGCCATTACATACAGTGATATACAGGAATTACTATTTATGAGTAACATTAGTACAAAAAATGTTACTAAGGATTCTGTGAAGTCTGATAAGGGAGGAGGTCCTGGGGAGGGGGGATGACACCATGAGCTACTGCACTGGGTGATATCAACCCTAGTGATGCCACTGCTTGGAAGAACCACAGCCAGAATGCACCTTAGAAGCGAGGATGGAGAGGCTGTCTCACATACTTTGGACATTTTATCTGGAGGGACAGAGGAGCCTAGCGGTTCCATGGTTAAGCACTGGCCTACTAACCAAAAGGTCAGTGGTTTGAACCCATCAGCTCCTCC
>NW_004444037.1:5953185-5956776 GCF_000243295.1 Trichechus manatus latirostris | reverse complement strand
CATAGCAAGGACTGTGAGGAAGGCACAGGACTGGGCAGTGTTTGGTTTGTTGTACGTAGGGTTGCTATGAGTCTGAATTGACTCCATGGCACCTAGCAACAATAGAACAGAAGGGCAAAAGAGGGCTTGGGGAAGCTTGCTTGGATGTAGAGACTAGATGTCTTGCCCTTCACTCCTTGCAAAAAGTGTGTGCGTAAGTGGCTAAGATCAGGAAAAGGAATTAAGGTATTTGGTTTCTATCAATCTATGTCGCAGGCTTGTTATCTGAACTTGGGTAATTAACGTATACAAAGCTCAAACTGATTATCATTTCTGTGAAGAGGGGATAACTATATCTATCCAACCTAATTTCAGATTTTCAAGATTAGGAAACAGAATACAAGTTAAAATTTAAAAGGACAATAACAGCTTTATATCATCAAATGAACTCTCCTCTAAAAACTAAAACCCGTTGATTCCGACTCACAGCAGCCTTATAGGACAGAGTAGAACTGCCCCTAGAGTTTCCAAGGAGCAGCTGGTAGATTTGAACTGCTGGCCTCTTGGTCAGCAGCCAAGCTCTTAACCACTATACCACCTAGGCAGCAGAAAATGGATAAAACAAAAAACCTAACCCGTTGTTCCGACTCATGGCGACCCCATGTGTGCATAGTAGAACTGCTCCTTAGAGTTTTCAAGGCTGTGACCTTTCAGAAGCAGATCACCAGGCCTGTCTTCTGAGGCACCTATGGGTGGGTTTGAACTGTCACCATTTTAGCTCGTAGTTGCTTAACCATTTTTGGCACTTAATCATTTTCACTATCCAGGACAGGTAGGTAGGTAGTTACTAAGGAATAATTAAATGAACATCTCAAAATCAGTCAATTGACTAATATTTATAGGATGCCTACTATGGGTAGGAAGTTGTGGTTGGCATTATACAAAGATGTCTAAGAAACAAAATCCTGCCTTTTTAAAAAACAAAAACCAAAAACATGTACTTTACTTGGAGAGCAAGACATAAAAAGATGACTAATAATAGAGGAGGTTATACATCACATGAGTGACGTAAACCAAAGTCTACAAGGCAAGTTTTCCCACTTTAGACGCTTGCTACACCGCTTAATTATAGGGAGCTTTGATATTACGAGATTTTGTTAGACTAATTTGCTCCCCATCTTCAAAAGTGTATAAACATTTAAGTAGAATTCTTCAGATTTAACATAAACTCATTTAAAAAGATAGTTAATTAGAGCCCCTCTGGAGCTCATAGACCCCTCTGAGAATCTATCAAAAACTGTAAACTGCTTCCCAGAAAACTGCACAGAAACATTGAAGTCTGCGTATAATTGCAGGAGTTTGGCAGGTACCCTGAGACCCATCCATGTACCCGCAAGTTCGAAATGCTTGCTCTAAGATGGTGGGAGTAAATGTATTACACAAACAAAATTTTACATAGTTTCCCAAATCTTACCAGATTTCAGTTACTTTTTTGTTGGTTTTTGATGTTTTAAATAATACTACAGTTATGATTCTTGGCATTAAAAAATATATTTAAAAAAATCCTCAGTGCTTTCATACACAGTATGATAGAGATTACTGGTTTGGTCTATTATCTATTACCTGCTTCTTCCATAGAAACAGAATTTTTAACTGGGCATATATGCCTGCTCAAAATGAAAGTCCCGTTTTCCATCCTTTCTAGGTGTGGAAATGTTACTATGTTCTAGCCTATGGAGTAGATGGAAGTGTTGTAAAGCTGCTTCTGGAACCCTCCGCAACAGACAGCTCAATCATGCCCTTTGCCTCTGCCTCCACCTTGCTGCTTGGAACACAGATGTGATGGCTGAAGTGTCTTCTTGGAACGTGAGCACAGGGGACACATTCTGGGGACCATAGACCTGAAAGCTGAAAGAAATTTGGATCTTTAAGGAGTAGGAAGGAGTGTGGCCACAGCAGTCCTGAATGATTGTCTTCCGGGCTTTGACCTAAGTGAGAAATAAACTGCCCTTTGATTACGTCACCGTTAATTCGGGTTTTCTAATACTCATGGCTAAACCCAATTCTAATTTATAGATAAGATCTTTAGCATTTTGAAGCTGTTATTCCCTTGTTTCTTGGCATCTATTACTGCTAATAAGAAGGTTAATCTCTCTTCTTCCGGTAGCTTTTAAGATTATCTCCTTATATTGCAGTTTCTCTTCAGTGTGCATAGGTGTGAATTTGTTTTCATTTATTCTGTTATGCCCTTGGTGTTCCTCAGGTCTCAGGTCCTTTGTTAGTTCTGAGAAATTCTCAGTCATTACATGCTTTTTGGGTACTGCATCTCCCCATTGCCTTCATGCTCTTCTTTAGAAACTCTAATTGGAAATACATTGGAGCCTCCACATCAAGTCTTCAAGTATTCAAACTGCATTTTTAATCTTTCTAAAATCTCTGCATTGCATGCTGTTCTTTAGTTTTATCTTCCAAATCCCTAATACTCTCTTTAACTGTGAACAATCTGGAGTTGATTTCAGCCACTGAGTTTTTCACTGCATTTTTTTATTCCTGGGATTTCTTGTAGGCAGCATATAGTTGGGTCTTTTTTTTTTTTTTCTTTCACCTGACAATCTCTGTACTTTAATGGGTGTATGTAAAAAAATGGCATAGGGGCATTAGTGGTCCTCTAACTTCAGAAGCGGGGAGGAGAATCAAGAGCATCAGCCCGAGGCTGATTCCTATAAGTCAGAGGTCAGATATACCTCCACCATCCAACCATTTTACCAATTCTGACACCAGTCGCCCCTCCCATGGCACTCTCTACTTTTCTGCTGGATTCAATAATTCATTGCAATGGCCACACAGAACTCACAAACAATACTCATGATTATGGGGTTTATTAGAGAATTAACAGGTTACAATTCAGTATCAAGAACAACAGGCTACAACTCAGCATCAGTATCAGGGAGCATGTAGTCAAAGTCTCCCTTCTTCAGTGCAGGACAGTTCTCAGCTCCTGCCAGCCACGCAGAGCTCCTCTTGGCCTCCTGAGGACAGGCTCTTCTTGACCGCTCAGGACAGGCCTCCTCTCTCGGCCCTCAACCCTTGACCCTAGTCAGGTCTGGCCTCTGCCCTGCTAGGGCAAGTGTTACGAAGCTCTTTAGCTCCACCAACAAGTGCCCAGAGGAACCCAACTTTGCCAGGAAGCCTCTTGCCCAAAGGCTCTCAGCTCTCCTGATCTGTGGTGTAGCCGCTTTGCTCTATGGGCTCCGTCTCCCGTTGGTCTTCTGGTTCTGCTGCTGCTGTTTCTCTGCCACTGCTTTTCACCACCTCACACATCTCCAGTGTTACAGCTCTCTCTCTCTGTCTCCTGGGTCTAGGAGGTTCTCAGTGCAAAGACCCCAAGTCCCCAGGACATTCTTCACTCCTGGCTCTTCTTTCTTGATTGTAGTGAGGTTCCCCGCTCTGCTCTGGAATTGGCTGTCTTTTAAGCCTAGAGGGATGGTAAAACTGGCCAATTCCCTGGTTAGGGTTCTCTATATCCCGGTGGCGTAGTGGTTAAGTGCTACCGCTGCTAACCAAAAGGTCAGCAGTTCGAATCCATCAGGCTCCCCTTGGAAACTCTGTGGG
>NW_004444037.1:5941608-5952847 GCF_000243295.1 Trichechus manatus latirostris | reverse complement strand
AGAGTAGAACTGCCTCATAGGGTTTCCAGGGAGCGGCTGGTGGATTCAAACTGCCAATCTTTTGGTTAGCAGCCAAGCTCTTAACCATGGTGCCACCAGGGCTCCATTACAAGGCCATGCATGGCTAAAACAGTCATATTAAGTAATTCACTGCACCGAAGTGTATTTAGACCATTCACATTTAAATGGATTATTCATGTAGTTGAACTAATATTTATCATATTTATAACTTTTTTCTATTTATGGTATTTGTTCTTTGTTCTTTTTATATTTCCCTCTCTTTCTGCCATCTTTGGTTTTAATTTAACAACTTACATAACTCCATTTTATCTCATCTCTTAGCATATCAGTTTTACTTTTATTTAAAAGTTTTTTAGTGGTTGCTCTAGAGTTTGCATTATAATTTTTTATTTTAAATTTTTAAATTGAGGTCCACCTTAAAGAACATTAGATTTCATGTGTAGTTTAAGTTCCTTATAACAGAGTATTCCCAATTCTTCCCTCCCATCCCTTATGATATTGCTGTCATATTCATATACTCTAATTATCTAATACATGGTTGTTATTATTACTTTAAAAAAAGACAGTTACCTTTCAGATCAATTGAGGATAAGAAAAATAAAAGATTGCATTTTGCCTTCATTTATTCCTTCTCTCATGATCTTCTTTTCTTTATGTAGATGTTAGTCTCTAACCTGTATCGTTTTCCTTCTTCCTGAAGGAAGATCTGTTGGAGATGAATTCCCTCAGTTTTTGTTTGGCTGAGAAAATCTTTATTTCCCCTTCACTTTTGAAGAGTAACTTCATGAATATAGAATTGTAGGTTGCTGGATTTTTTTCCTTTCAACATGTTAAATATTTCATTCTATTCTTTTCTTGTTTGCTTAATTTCTAATGAGAAGTCCATTATACCTCCCATTGTTATTATAGCTAAGGTGTTTTTCCCCTCTCTGGCTTTTTTCAAGATGGTTTTCTTTGTCTCTGGTTGTCTGTAGTTTGAATATGCTATGCCCAGGTATCAGTTTTTTTGGTATTTATCCTGCTCAGTGTTCTCTGAGCTTCTTGGATATGTGGTTTGGTGTCTGTCATTAGTTTTGGAAAGTTCTCATCCATATTCCTTCAAATATTTCTTTTCTTCCATTCTCTTTTTCATCCTTTTCTGGTATTCCCGTTACACATATGTTATACCATTTGAAATTGTCCTACAGATGTTTGTTTTGTTTTTTCATTCATTTTTGTTTTAGATGTGTTAAAACAAAAATCATATTAATGTTTATTTAATACACAATTTGCAAATCAGGGTAATATTTCAATTAGGAGTCAAAAATGTTTCGAAGATGAGAGACCTCCAAAGATTCTTATACTCCATCTTATTGACATTGCCATGTGTCTTAGTTATCTAATGTCGCTATAATAGCAATACCACAAGTGGATGGCTTTAACAAACAGAAATTTGTTTTCTCACTGTTTAGGAGGCTAGAATCTGAATTTGGGGCACTGACTGTAGGGGAAGCTTTCTCTCTCTGTCGGCTCTGGTCTGGGGGAAGGTCCTTGTATCTTCAGCTTCTATTCTTTTGCTCCTTGTCTCTTCAGCTTCTGTTCTTTGGCTCTGTGGTGATCTTCATGTGGTGTGGCATCCATCTTCCCCATCTTTGCTTCTCTTGCTTGCTTGTTTAATCTTTTTATCTCAAAAGAGACTGATTTAAGACACATCCTACATTAATCCTGTCTTATTAGTGTAACAACAGCAACAAAAAACTCATTCCAAAATGGGATTATAACCACAGGCATAGGGGTTAGAATTTACAACATATTTTTGGGGGACGTAATTCAGCTCATAGCACCATGGAAGCAGGATCAGAACAGTGTTTTCATAATAACAATATACACTAAAACACAACTTCCTGTTCAACCCTGGAGTTTCTGTTTCCTGAAACTGACTGAATTCTTCAAAATAGCACAATGTCCAAGGTAAAACGGTCTTTACTAATTAGCAAGACTATTGTTTGTCTTAAAGGTGACTTTTAGGAGACCAGTCTGCTCAAGGTTCAAAAGAAGATCTCAGGGCAATGGACTAGGTGGGTCACCCCAATTCCATAGACCACAGAAACCTGGATTCCAGGAGAATTAAAACTGTTTCTCAGACGTTTGTTTTGTTTTTCATTCTTTTTTCTCTTTGCACTTAAGTTTGGAAGTTTTCTATTAACTTGCCTTTAAGTTCACTGATTCTTTCCTTGGCTGTGTCTAATATAATTAGACCATCAAAGGCACTCTTCATTTCTGTTACAGTGTTTTTTATTTCTAGCATTTCCTTTTGATTCTTTTTTAGCATTTCCATCTCTTTTTACACTACCCATTTGTTCTTTAATGTTGCTACTTTTTCCATTAGAGCCCTTAACGTGTTAATCTTAGTTATTTTTAAATTTCCTGTCTGATAATTCTAGTATCTTTATCATATCTGAGTCTGGTTCTGAAGGTTGCTTTGTCTCTTCAGACTGTGTTTTTTCTTGCCTTTTGGCATGTGTTTTATTTTTTTGTTTGAACTATGGACATGATGTATCAGGTAATAGGAACTAAGGTAAATAGGCCTTAAGTGTGATATTTTATGTTAATTCAGCTACAAGTTGGGCTATAATGTTTGCTGCAGCTAAAGATGCTAGAGGTTTCAAATTTTTCTAGTATCCTGGTTTTTGTCTTTCCTCTTGACTTTGGGCTTCCGTAAGAACTCCTCCTCAGAAACAGCCTGCATTTTGGAGCAATTTCAGCTGTATGTAATTCATTGTTATCATATTGAAGCTCTGTTGGTGTGGTGGTAAGGTGTGGGGGAGGAGCAGCATTCTATAAACTTATGATTAAATTTCAGTCTTTTAGTGGGCTGTGTCCCTGGACTATGACCTTCACAAGTGCTTCTTACCTTTTTTCCCCTCTTAGGTGAAACACTATGAGTCAGGATCAACTGGATGGCAACAGGTTAGGTGAAACAAGAGGGCTAGAGACTACTGAAATGGAAGAAATGCACTTCCCCTGTGTGGGTTAAGGCTCTGGTAAAGTCTTTTACCCTGGAGATTAGGTCTTTGTTTTGGAGAACACTCTAGGAGCATTTCACAATGGTTCCTTTTCCTTTTCTCTTGTCAGAGAGCCATAAGAGGATCTTTCTTGGCTCTTCACCAAGGGAACCTGGTGGTGTTCTTGGAGGTAAAATCCACAAAAGAGTGAGGGGTACCCTAAGACTGCAGCCCCCAGGAGTTTCTCACCCTCATGCTAGTCCACCCTCCACCTACAGCAGTTTGACAAAATTACCACTTAAGTGTTCCTACCAGTTAATGGCTCCTACAGCTTTTGCTCAGAGTAAGCAGATCTTGGCTGTGATTCTCTAAACTTGCATGACTCTCCAATTCTCTGGTGGATCCAAGTAAAGTTGGTGATTTTCAATTTTTTCAGCTTTTTCTTGTAAGGATAAGAGTGACAACTTCCAAACTCTTTACATGTCAAAGCTGAAACCAGAAGTTATTTCTGGGCTTTCTAATCGATTCTTTTTTAATCTATGTATTATTTTTATTATTAGTAGTAGTATTTCATCTTGCTTATCAAATGACCCTTTGCGCCTTTTTATGCATGCTACTCCTCTCTATTTCTTAGAGGACCTTAAACATGCTTATAAAGTCACTTTCAGATTGGCTTGTTTGAATAATAGGTCACAGTGAAGTAAAAGTTAACTAATTTTCAGGAGTAAATTGATCTGATTTTTATGTTGTTTGCTAAGGAGCCATGGCGGCACAATGGTTAAAGCAATCGACTGCTAACTGAAAGGTTGGTAGTTTGAAACCACCAGTGGCTCCTCAGGAGAAAGATGTGCAATCTGCTTCCATAGAGATTTACAGCCTTGGAAACCCCATGGGGTTGCTATGAGTCGGAATTGACTTGAAGGCACTGGGTTTGGTTTTTTAACTTTCTTAGATTTAATTTTCCTTTTGTGTTTTTGCATTTTGATTTGCAGGTTTAGCTTGAGCAGAAGTTATTTTATTTTTTCTTTCTGCTATCATCCCTCCCTGAGCTTTGTGGAGGTCTCAGTTAGGCCTCCTGGTTCTTAATCTGGAACCACATCTTCTACTGGAAATTTAGGACTCCTGTCCTTTGGTGATGTTGAGGATAGTGCATCTGACCAGGCACTCTAGCAGGCGGTAGTGGGCAGCTGTCTGCTTCCTCCCTCTTCGCTGGGTATGGAGCTTTACCTCATCTCCAAATGTATCTTTCAGGAGCAAACCTCCTGCTTTGTGCTTCTGATTCATGGAGAAGTTTGTCTTGTTTTAGAATCAGAGCTGTGCCTGCTTTATTTTTCCCTTTTAAAATTTTATCTAGCATTTATTTGGAGTAAATTAGGGCCTAAAAGCATGGATTTACAGTGCCCTCTGACCCAGAAAACATGTTTCACTTATCTTAGTAACATCTCTATGAAATATACAAAGTCAGGTTTTATGGGCCCTTTTTATAAATGCAAAGAGAGGGTAGCAGGTGATCAGTGGCAGGTCTCCTGATCCTGTATTAAGAGATCATCAACTGTGATATTCATAGCTCAGCTCTAAAATTTTTTCTTGGTTACAGTTGGAATCTGGAGTGTGATGGAGAGGCTTCATGGTGGGTAGGCCAAATATTCCATTTACAACTTTGTCACAAGGCTTTTCTACTTTAAGATCAGTGGTTTCTGCCCACACATTGTCTAAGCTTCATGATATTCTTTCACTATATTGGTTCCTTCATGCACCGTCAGCAGAAAAGTTTATGGAGATTTCGTTTTCCTTTCCTCAATCTTCAATCACATACAGACAATTTCTAATGACTTCAGTTCCACTCTGTTCAAGCTCAGCCACTCTAATCTTACATTTTTCTCAGATTTCATCACGGGATTGGCACCCCTGTACATTTGCGGGGAAAGTGTTTATGTTTATATTTTCTGGAATTTGATGGCCTTCATTACCCAAAACAGTGTGCAATTGTAGGAAACACAGTTGGCCTGAACCCTGGAGCCATCTGTTCAACCTGTTCAAGATATTGGTGGTTGATTGTTTACTAAACAGACTTCCCTAAGTGGCAGCCCAGAGGCTGACGCTGGGGCTTCTGTTAATCATTAGGCATTTAACAAACAGTTGGGGCCCCTGCTAGCTTGGCTATCACTGCTTTCAGAAGTAATGTTTTATACCTGCCATTAGCCACATAACAAGAGATAGAGGCAGTAGTGTATTTACTGCGAAGATTTCCAGCAGGCTCGGGCTGCCATGCCCAGGCAGTGGTGGTCATGTCATTCTCCAGGAGATGTGACATGTATGCTTTTGTTGTTGACTTTATCTTTGCCAGCACACGTGGATGTCAACGTTGGCTGGGAAGCTGGGCTCTAGGGTGGAGCAAAGGTTTAATTTTGTTGACAATTTAATGCTTGAAGAGAAATGTACTTTGGTGAGGTCTCTCCCTTGAGACTTTTGCCCTTTCACTAATCCTTTGCATAAACACAGCCTTGAAAACTGTTTATGAAATATCTGCAAAGGCATGTGAAACTGTTGGTAAATAGTCGTTGGGAATAACATTTACTCACGGTCAGAAAACTGAGCCTGTGTTTCTTTTTTTGTTGGGATTTACTGCCTAATGAAAATCCTTGTGAAGCAGCAAACACATGTTGAATCACTCTGTCCGATCCTGGTGGCACGTTAGTGTTCATGATGGAAAAGATAATTTAGCCTCGGGAATAGAAATGAAACTTCTTCCAATATTTCAGGATTCCAAAGATCATTCTGTACTAGTTGAAAGTATTTAAAAATAGGAAAATGACCACGAGGTTGCAGAAAGTTGGACAGAGGCAAAGGCAACCCGCATAAGTTGAGAAAAGAACAACTTATCTCTGGGAGGCAAGTGTCTCCCAGATCCAGTGGTGTGCTGGAGTAGTCTCTCCAGTTCTCAAGAGCGGTTTGTGGACATCTTTTCCCTACTCTCCTTTCGGTGATATCAGGTTGGTAGCTTGAAATTGGCCATAGAGTATTTATACCACAGGAATGGGCTGATCCTTTAATCCTCATAAAGGGCTGGTTGTTAAATATTTACCAGCATACCTCTGGATGTAGCAGACTACTTCAGAGGAGTGAGAGTTTATATTATATTATTTCAGAAATGGAGACATGCATGGCTGAAGACACTCTGGACATACTCACAGAAAAGTAATAAGAGCTTTGACTCCATGATATGAGGGAGTCAAGAAATAACCCCTGAATTTAAACTGAGTTCTTCTCTCTGAGTAAAAACACATTATGTGGGAAATGAAGTCATTTTGGAAATGGAGGTGGGGTGGGGTGGGTGGGAAGTATACAATGTAAGTGAGCAATTTCCAAATCTTAGCCATTGATTCTGCTTGGTTTTACTGTTTTTTTTGTTTGTTTGTTTGTTTATTTAATCATTCATTCATTCTACAATATTTATTGAGTATCTACTGTATGTCATGTTAGGTTCTTTAATAAACAAAAATAGACATGGTTGCTGTCTTCATGGAGCCTACAGTCTGGTAAGAAAGACAGTTATTAATCAAAAAGCCATGAATAAATATATAATTACAAACTGTAGGAAGTTTTATAAAGGGCAAGTACAGAGGGCTAAGAAAACACATTACCTGAAGACCTGGCCTAGTCTGAGGGGAGGTTTCCATGAGGAAGTGTGGATTGAGCTGAGAGCTGAAGATTTAGTAGCACTTTAACCAGGAGAATGAAAGTGAGTGATGGAGGAGGTTTAAGCAGAGAGAACAACATATGCAATGGCCCCACGGTGGGAAGGAATACGGTACTTCTTAGAAACGTAGAGAAGGTCTAGGTGGCTGAGAACAGAGGGCAGAGGTAATGGTGTGAGATGAACTGTGTTAATACATTTATATTATTCTGAAAGGAATGGAAAGTTGTTGTGTTAGAATTTCTTTTTTAAATTTTATTTCACTTTGGCTACAGTACAGAGAATTGATTGGAAGGGACAGGAGAGAAGGTGAGGAGGAGACAAGTTAGAGGCTATTGCATGTTCCAGGTGAGACATTGTGTGATACTGGACCAGATTAACGGCAGTGGTGATGAGAAGGAGACATGTTTAAAAGACTTTTAGGATATAAAACTGTTAAGACCTAGTGATGGGTTAGATATGGTGATGGCAAGGGAGAGGGCTGTGTCAAGAATGACCCCTAGATTTTTGACTTTAGAGATTGAATTGATAATAGTTCCACTTACTAAGATTGAGAATCAGAACTGGGCGAGAAGTCACGAGTTTGGATTTGAATGTATTGAGTTAAAATACCTTTTCAACAACTATAATGGAGATGTCTAGTAGAATTTTTGGATATACAGGTCTAGAGCCGCTTGAAGAGGTCTAGTCTGGAAAGCCACCATGGTCATAATGAAGTTCTCCAAGGGGTGAGTACAGAATGAGAATAGGAGAGAACCCAAGTTTTACCTTGAAAAATTTAAATATTTAATAACTCCAAAGAGGAAAATGAGCCTATGTATTAGCTTCCTAGGGCTGCGATAACCAAATTACCATAAACTATGTTATTTAAAAAGAACAGAACTTTATTGTTTCACAGTTCTGGAGGCTAGATGTCCAAATTCAGGGTGTCAGTAGGGCCACACTCTCTCCAAAGGCTCTAGGGGAGAATGCTTCCTTGTCTTACTCAGCTTCTGGTAGTTATGACTTGTGGCAACATAACTCCAATCTCTACCCCAGTCTTCACATGGCTGTCTTCCCTCTGTGTCTCCTCTCTTCTTATAAGAACACCAATCATAAAGAGATGAGGGCCCACAGTCATGACCTCATCTTAACTAATTACATCTGCAATGACTTATTTCCAAATAACGTTACATTCACAGACACCAGGGGTTAGGATTTAAACATATATTTTTTGGGGGGTGGGGATGGATATAGTTCAACTGCTAACAGCCTGCAAAGGAGAGAGTAAGGGCATAGACAGCAAGGTAGGAAAAAAGCCAAGAAAGTTGGGGCTGGTAGGTAAGAAAGGGGATTAACTGTAAATGGGCATGATGGACCTTACTCGGGGGATGCAAGTGTTCTAAAACTGATTTATGGTGATTGTTACACCATTTCGTAAAGTCACAAAAAATATTGACTTGGACACTGGAAATGGTTGAATTTTATGATATATAAAATATACCTCAGTAATGCTGTTTCAAAAAATGAGAGCGTGGAATGACAGAAAAGAAAGGGTGGGACTCCCTCAAGAAGGAAGGAATAGTCATGTGTGTTGAGTGCTGATAAGAAGTTAAGTGAGATAAGGACTGATTATCATTAACAAACTGAGTACTTTAAACAGATATTTAATGCAAAAACAATGGCCCCAATATTGGATAATACTGTAAAATACTGACCTATATTTAAAAATTATTATGATTTTTAATTGTGAGAAGATTTTCATGATTTGGTCCCTTCTCTTTCTCAGGATTCTGACAATTCCATTACAAACTGGAAGTCCTGTTTATATGTGAGTAAGAATTAACAACTGTATGTGATCAAATTCTGAGTTGCTCAGACAATATTGTAAAGCTCTTGATTTTTCTTTAAATGATCTAAAGCTACAAAAGAATTATGTATCAAATAGCAATCATTTTCATAAACAGATGATCAGAACCTTACCCAGCACATGGCACGTAGCAAGCGTAAAATAAATATTTGTTGATGACCCAAACTCAGAAGTTAGAAAGTGTGACTGCCTACTTAGTGTTATTTAGATCTACAATGTAAATCTCTATGGTAACCAAGCTCAGAAGAGCACAACGTTATATCACAAAAAAAGGCCAAATCTATGTGACTCATTTAAAAGCTTAGTCCTTTTAGAAAGACAATCCACTATTTCTTTATTAGTTCATATTCATTCTTCTTTTGATTATGAAAATCAGTTCAAACTAGTCAGCCAACAATATGCATATTTAGAAATCATTTTCCCTTTACCTTAACCATCATTTGAAATTTATTTTTGCTGTAATTTTGTCTTATTTCGTTTATTTTCTTTTATCTGGTCTATTAGTCTAAACATGAGATTTTTTTCTCCTTTTCCTTTCCTAGCCTCAACCAATACCTCTAACTTACAGATTAGGCCACACTTAAGGTCCCTGGGTGGCACAAATGGTTTGCTATCTGCTACTAAATGAAAAGTTGGCAGTTTGAATCCACCCAGTGGCACTGAGGAAGAAAACTTGGCAATCTACTTCCTTAAGATTACAACCATTGAAACCCTATGGAGTGCAGTTCTACTCTGAAACACATGAGCTTGCCATAAGTTGGAATTGACTCAACAGCAACTGATAAGAAAACATGTACCAAGATTTTTTTTAAACTGAGCTTAATCTAGGTAGCTGTAGAAGGCTGTTGACATGTGATTTCCAATCCAATATTCTTTTTCTTTCTTTTTTTTTTTATCATACTTTCTGTCACTATGAGTCGGAATCGACTTGACGGCAACTGGTTTGGTTTTTTTGGTTTTATGTGAAAGTTTACAGAGCACATTGCTTTCTAATTAAACAATCAATACACACAGTTGTTTTGTGACATTGGTTGCCAACCCTGCGATGTGTCAGCACTCTCCCCTTCTCAACCTTGGGTTCACCATTTCCGTTCGTTCAACTTTCCTGTCCCTTTCTGCCTTCTTATCTTTGCTTTTGGGCTGGTGTGCCCATTTAGTCTTGTATACATGGTTGAACTATGTGTGTTATTGTTCATTTTATACCAACCAGCCAACCCGTTGCTGTCAGTTCCAACTCATAGTGACCCTATAGGACAGAGTAGAACTGCCTCATAGAGTTTCCAAGGAGCATCTGGTGGATTCGAACTGCTGACCTTTTGGTTAGCAGCGAAGCTCTTAACCACTGGGCAACCAGGGCTCCGTTTGTTTTATAGGCCTGTCTAATCTTTGACTGAAGGGTAAACTTCAGGAGTGACTTCACTACTGAGTTAAAAGGGAGTTCAGGGGCCATATTCTTGAGGTTTCTCCAGTCTCTCTCGGACTAGTAAGTTTGGTCTTTTTTTGTGAGTTTGAATTTTGTTCTACATTTTTCTCCCCCTCTGTCTGGGACCTTCTATTGTAATCTCTTTCAGTTGGTGGTAGCAGGGCACCCTCTAGTTGTGCTTGACTCAGTCTGGTGGAGGCTGTGGTATTTGTGGTCCATCAGTCCTTTGGACTATCTTTCCCTTGCATCTTAGGTTTTCTTCATTCTCCCTCGCTCCAAACAGGGTAAGACAAGTAGATGTAACTTAGATGGCTGCTCCCAAGCTCTTAAGACCCCAGACACTACTCACCAAAGTAAGATATAGAACATTTTCTTATAAACTACGTTATGCCCATTGAGCTAGATGTCCCCTGAGACCATGGTCCCTAGCCCTCAGCCCAGTAATTCAGTCCCTCAGGGAGTTTGGATGTGGCTATAAAGCTTCTATGACTTTGCCCTGGACAAGTTGTGCTGACTTCCCCAGTATTGTGTACTGTCTTACCCTTCACCAAAGTTACCACTTATCTATTGTCTAGTTAGTGTTTTTCCCTCCCCACTCCTCCCTTCCCTCTTAACTATCAAAAATTATTTCTTTCTGTATGTAAACCTTTTCATGAGTTTTTATAATGGTGGTCTCATACATTATTTGTCCTTTTGTGATTGACTTATTTCACTCAGCATAATACCGTCCAGCTTCATCCATGTTGTGAGATGCTTCACAGATTCATCATTGTTCTTTATTGTTGTGTAGTATTCCATCGTGTGTATGCACCATAGTTTGTTTATCCATTCATCTGTTGGTGGGCACTTAGGTTGTTTCATCTTTTTGCTATTGTGAATAATGCTGCAATGAATATGAGTGTGCATATGTCTATTGGTGTGAAGGCTCTTATTTTGGTAGGATATACTCCTAGGAGTGGGATTGCTGGATTATATGGTATTTTTATTTCTAGCTTTTTAAGGAAGCGCCGTATCGTTTTCCAAAATTGTTGTACCGTTTTGCATTCCCACCAGCATTGCATAAGAGTTTCAATCTCCCCGAAGCCTCTCCTACATTTGTTATTTTCTGTTTTTTGATTAGTGCCGGTAATGTTGGGGTAAGATGGTATCTCGTTGTAGTTTTGATTTGCATTTCTCTAATGGCTAGTGATCACGAGCATTTCCTCATGTGTCTGTTAGTTTCCTGAATGTTTTCTTTGGTGAAGTGTCTGTTTATATCCTTTGCC
>NW_004444037.1:5936894-5940833 GCF_000243295.1 Trichechus manatus latirostris | reverse complement strand
ATGTTTTTCCATTTATGTAGGTGTTTTTTGGTTTCTTGCAGTAGTGTTTTGTAGTTTTCTTTGTATAGGTCTTTTACATCCCAAAACTTGTACCAAACCTGTTGCCGTCAAGTCGATTCTGACTCATAGCAGCCCTAAAGGACAGAGCAGAACTGTCGAACTGGGTTTCTTAGGCTGTAAATCTTTGCCAGAGCACTTGTTTGCCAGTGTTCATTGCAGCATTATTCACAATAGCCAAAAGGTGGAAACAACCTAAATGCCCATCAACAGATGAATGGATAAACAAAATGTGGTACATACATACAGTGGATACTACTCAGACAGTAGGAGAAATGAAGACTTGGTACATGCTACAGTATGGATGGAGCTTGAAGACATTACACTGAGTGAAATAAGCCAATTACAAAAGGACAAATATTGTATGGCTTCACTTACATAAAAAGACAAAAAAAAAGCAAACGTTTAGAGATCAAAGTTTATTAGTGGTTACCAGGGGCAGGAGGGAGGGGGAAAAATAAGGTTAATGGTGATGGAAAAAATGCATTGATTAAGGGTAGGGTTGCACAGCCAATTATTGTTATTGCTGTCAATAAGTTGTACACCTGTTCAAAGTTGAATTGGCAAAGGGTATGTGATAGATATATTTACAGAAAAAAAGAGTAGCTGCTGAGGCTACTTGTGTACAACCAAATACTCATAGGATTTGGTTCCTTCGTTTTGAGGTTTAGGGTCATGGTTTCATGGGACATCCCAGTTAATTGACCTAATAACATGTTCAGTGCATCTGTTCCACATCCTAGTTCATTGTGTAGTGCCTGGGGTCTTAAAGGCTTGCAAGCGGCCTCCCAAGGTAGAATAACTGATCTCTATACACCTGGAGCAATAGAGGAAGAAGGAGAGTCAGGAATAGGAGAAGGAAATTGAATGTGTGGCTAATTGCCTTCATGGACTACTGCCTCTTTTGCCATGAGACCAGAAGAACTAGATGGTACCCAGTTACCATTACTGAACATTTTGATCAAAGAATCCATAGAAGAATCCTGATCAAAAGGGGGAAAATGCAGAATAGAATTTCAAATTCTTATGGACACTAGACTTTCTGGAGCCGTGGATGGTAGATGAATCCCTGAAACTATTGCTCTGGGATAATCTTCAAACCTTAAACCAAAAATATCCCCTGAAGTCACCTTAAAACTGAACAACAGTTTAGCTTAACTAGTGAAAAAGGTCTGTCTTGAGTTTATGCTCTTTTAAGAACTATCTATATGGGATCAAATTGACAACAACAACTCGAAAGATTACATAGGAACCTTAGGGAGGCAGTGAGTTTATGTGAATGAGGGAGGAACAACTCAGAAAAGGAAGGTGAGAATGGTTGCACAACTCAAATAGTGTAATCAATGTCACTAAACTGTGCACGTAGAAACTGTTGAACTGGTGTATGTTTTGCTGTGTATATTCTCAACAACAACAAAATAAACAATATTTAGAAGAAAAAAAAATCTTTACAAAAACAGATTGCCAGATCTTTTCTCCCACAGAGTGGCTGGTGGGTTCAAACCGCCAACCTCTCAGTTAGCAGCAGAGCACTTCACCATTGCACCACCAGAGCTCAAACAAGTTCCTATGATGGCCAGAGTTAGCATGAGCTTGCAAGTCGCCATAGGTGGGCAGAGGGCATGACATCTGGGGAGATTTAACTTGTCCTGAGATACAAATTCTCCTAAAGGCCAACCTTGGACACAGATTCCACCAACGAAGTAAGTTTTCCTAGACTTTGGCATCATTATGCCTCAGAGTACATATCAGCCCCTTGAGAAATCCCCTTGAAAAACCTGTTCAAGTTAGTTTAGAGAATAACAAGAGCCACAACTGGCGAAAAGATGATAAACAGAGCAGCACAATAAAATAGTAATTACCCACCAGGGAGGTGTCTGCAGGGATGCGAGGGGGCTGGTCCTGGGTCTTCTCTCATTTACTATCTGTATTAATGACCTGAAAGTGGTGTAAACAGCTTACTAATGAAGTGACAGGTCTGTGGTGGGAGCCCCTGCAGCTGGAAGGAAGGAGAATACAAACCAAGCTAATGTAACAAGGTTAGGACACAAGGCAGAAAATCAAAGGCATGAGATTCAGCAGGAAAGGAATATTGTAACGGTCAAGAGAAGAATAATCAGAAGTTTAGCTTTGTGATGGCTGGGAGTGAAGAAAACATGAAAAGAAACAAACACCTGTGAAGAATCTAAAAATGTAAGGCTGACAGAAGGCATTTGACTGATGCTGGTTGTGGTATGATATTCCACAACAATGACTTCTCACCTGTCTTGACTTTGCAGTCTATGAATGTCATTGAGATTTGAAAGGACCAGGAAGTTCCCCAAGACCCCAAGAGGGAGGGAAGGCTCTACTCCTTGTTATGCCTTCAAGGTTCCCCATGATTCCTCAGCAAGGGTGGTTTCCCAATTTGAGATGGACTAGGCCTCGCTGCATCCAGCTCGCGTAAGGACCTGGTCCACAGGAGGCAATATCACAGGCAGGTGGGCGATAGGACTACAAATGCCGGTGGAAGGGACGTTAGGATCACTGACTACCCCATTTGAAGAATTACCTTCCACCCATTGTCATTTTATGTCTTCAGTCCACTTCAGAGTTCTATCAAAGATGATCTTGTTTACTGATTTATTTATTACCTGTCTTCCCACAAGAATATGAGGTCGAATGAGAACAGGGGCCTCACCCATCATGTTCACTTTTGCTGCATCTATGTCTAGGATAGCACCTGGCTCATAGTAATTAGGAAATAAATATTTGCTGAATGAATGACTGATGAAGTAAATCCTGTCTGCTTTAGTTATCTAGGGCTGCTATAACAGAAATACCACAAGTGGATGGCTTTAAGAAAAAGAAATTTATTCTCTCACAGTTTTGGAGACTAAAAGTCTGAATTCAGGGTGTCAGCTCCAGGGGAATTCTTTCTGTCTCGTCAGCTCTGAGGGAAGGTCCTTATCATTAATCTTCCCCTGGTCTAGGAGCGTATAAGCACACAGACCCCAGGTTCAAAGGACACGCTCTGCTCCCAGAGCTGCTTTCTTGGTGGAATGAGGTCCCCATGTCTCTCTGCTCGCTTCTCTCTTTTATATCTCCAAAGATTCATTTAAGACAACCTAATCTTGTAGACTGAGTCCTGCCTCATTAACATAACTGCTGATAATCCCACCTCGTTGACATCATAGAGGTAGGATTTACTACACATAGGAAAATCACATCAGGTGACAAAATGGTGGACAATCACACAATACTGGGAATCATGGAGTAGCCAAGCTGACACACATTTTCGGGGGACACAATTCAATCCATAACACTGTCCCAAGGGATCACTTTACTAAGGAGGAAAAAGGGCACAAAGTGGCACAGTAACTTGTCTGCAGTCACACAGTGAGAGCTTGAACCTGTACTAAAACTAGACTTATGACTCTCAGCATCTAGATTCTCATCTCCTTTGGATCTTTAATCAGAAGTCATCTTTGCAGCACTATCCAAAACCAAAAGAAACACAGCAGGGAATCAGAGCAGTTAATCAGTAAATGACAACAACATCAGAACAATAAAAGAGGGAATAAACGGTGTAGGTATAGAATATTCTAATGGAGAGGAAGGCAAGGTGATACCAAGTAATGATAGACTGCTTCAAATTTAGAAAGATAAGCATAAATTTCATGGTAACCACAAAAAAAGTCAACAAACATACTCATAAAATAAAGAGGAAAAACATAAAGTCTCAGCAAAAACAAAACCTGCAAAAACAAAACCTACAAAAACAAAAGAAGTGAAAAAAAAATCCACAAACAAAAGTAACTCAGCACAGGAGAGTAAGAAGAACAAAGAAAACGTCAGCACCACAAAAAAAAAGCACTACAAAATGACAGCAACAAACTCACA
>NW_004444037.1:5924862-5925797 GCF_000243295.1 Trichechus manatus latirostris | reverse complement strand
CAGACGTGCTGGAATCTTCCCACTCTCTGTTCTGGTAGCATTTGCAAGTGGGGTGTAGGTTAGGAGGCAGATGCTCTGAGAAAGTGAGTGAGTGAGGCCACGGGAGCCTTCTCATACTAAGTTAAGAATAGGCTGCCTCCTTTTCTTCCTGTCTAGGATGATGCTTCCATGTGACCAGGTGAAATGCCAGCTGAAGTGGCAGGTGGGGAGCTTCCTGGGGCCCATCAAAGTGGCATTCTGCCAAGGCTCAGCCCACACACATGACTTGTAGACTTCCTCTGTGAGTAGGGCTGAGTCACAAGGAGAAGAGCTCTCTGTGGGGCACAATGAGAGGTACCCTGCCCTGCACTTCAGGCTCTGTTGGCCCAGACACCTCCACTAACTCCTCCCCACAAAGGCGGCTGGGAAGCATTAACAAGCATAGTGGTTAAAGGCTCTGGAATTCATGTTGGACAGACCTGGCTTTGGGTCTCACCTCTGTCACTTCCTAATTAGGGCAACTCACTTAACTTTTCTAACTCAGTTTTCCCATCTATAAAATTGAGCATACTAGCAATCCTACTTCATGGGATTGTTGTGGATTTTAAATGAGATAAGCCTTGTAAAGTTCCTGGCATATAGTAAGTGCTCAGTAAATACTAGCAGCTGTTGTCATTGTTGGAGTCCCTAGGCAGGGCAGATGGTTAACAAACTCGGATGCTAATCAAAAGGCTGGAGGTTTGAGTCCACCCAGGATATCTGCTTCCGAAAATCAGTCATTGAAAACCTTATGGAGCACAGTTCTACTCTGACGCACATAAGGTCACCCTGAGTTGAGTCTACTCAGAGGAAACTGGTTTATTGTCATTGTCATTGTTATTGTTGTTGCTGGGACTACAGCAGTGAACACAACAGATGAAAATTCCTGCCGTCAAGGAGCCTACATTCTACAGGGA
>NW_004444037.1:5921716-5922761 GCF_000243295.1 Trichechus manatus latirostris | reverse complement strand
GGTAATCTACCTACCTACCTTTGACATCTCCTCCAAGCAGGTTCTGTCCTGTCAGGCCATGTGGTCCTCATAACAAGAGAAAACACTCAACAGCAAACAAGCCCCAACCACCCCATGTAGGAGGTGAGACACAGCTTTGCAGCCTCTTTCTAAGGCGTCATAATTGAGAGTGAGAGCTGATGAACTAGGCCAACCGACATTTGGCAGGTGCACAGTACGTTTTGGAACTCTGAGACACTTTTCCCCTAGGAAAGCAAGCAGCAGCTTGCAGGAGGCATCAGGCCTACACTTTGCACCCCTCCTGCCTTTGCAAACAAGTTATTAGCAATTTTACATTTTCTCTTAGGGGAATCTGTGCTGATTCACTTGGCACCTTTTTGGCACCAAGCCATCTAGTTGTGCTCACAATCCTTAGAGAAAGAAAGGAAGGAAAGGAAGAAAGAAGAGGGGAAGGGAAGAAGGAAGGAAGGAATAAAAATGCTACCTCAAAGACTTTCTACAAGCAGACTGAAACTCACCCTAATGACCATCAATGTTAGGTGGGTTCTTTGGGATCACATGACCCCAAAGGCCTTCCAGTACCTTTTTTGGAACTTCTGCTTCTTTTAGAGATTCAACGGGGAAAGTACGTGAGTACATTATTAGCTCATTAAGGGAGAGGTCTATGCTTTCATTGCCATAATAAATTATACTTTTCTTCCACACTTTTTTAGGGGCGATGGCGATCAAAGTTCAGGGGATTCAAGGCTTTTATGTAAAGTTGGAGAAACTGCTCTTTGGCCTAGAAAATAACAGCAAGTAGTGGAATTTGTTTGTTATTCTGACACCAAACTCACTCATTTTAATTTAGCAAATCAACTGTTTCTTAATAATTACAATGGCAGCTCACTCTAGTGGAGGACAGATCTGTGTTCTTAGAAGCATCATCTCTTCCAACTCGAATAATCTTGAACCCTACAGGGACTCATTGTTCCATCAAGGTCTTTGACTGGGTAGGTTGATTTGCCTAATTCTGTAGTCAGTATTAAGAAGTCTGCATATGCAA
>NW_004444037.1:5912683-5919445 GCF_000243295.1 Trichechus manatus latirostris | reverse complement strand
GGAAGGTGATGTTGGCGCCTGGGGCCCAGGCCTCCCTCTCTTCTGCAGAGGGCACACATTCGTCTTTTTTTTTTTTTTTTCATTTTATCGTGGTAAACTATATATATCAGAAAGTTTGCCATTTTAACTATTGTTAAGTGTACAATTCAGTGACATTAATTATAT
This sequence comes from Trichechus manatus latirostris, assembly GCF_000243295.1. Lineage (NCBI taxonomy): Eukaryota > Metazoa > Chordata > Mammalia > Sirenia > Trichechidae > Trichechus > Trichechus manatus. The sequence continues at coordinate 5,919,280 of NW_004444037.1, read as the reverse complement.
CCACCATGTTGTGCCACCATCACCACTATCCATTTCCAAAAGTTCTTCTTCACCCCAAACAGAAACTCAGTACTCCTTCAGCTATAACTCCCATTCTGCCCTCCTCCCAGCCCCTGGTAACTGCTAATAACGCTTGCCTATTCTAGATATTTCGTGTAAGTGGGATTATATAATACTTACCCTCTTGTGTCTGACTTATTTCACTCAGCATAATGTTTTCAAGGTTCGTCCATGTGGTAGCATGTGTCAGAACTTCATTTCTCTTTACAGCTGAATGATAATTCCATTGTCCGTATGTACCACATTGTATCTATTCATCTGTTGATAGGCATTTGGGCTATTTCTACCTTTTAGCTATTGTGAAAAATGTTGCAATGACCACTGGTGTATAAGTATCTGTCTGAGTCTCTGCCTTTCAGACTTTTGGGTGTATACCTAGGAATGGAATTGCTAGGTCATATGCAAATGCTATGTTTAACCACCAAATTGTTTTCCACAGCCACTTACATCATTTTATATTCCCTCCAGCAATGGGATGAGGGTTCCAATTTCTCCACATTCTCTCCAACTCTTGTTATTTCCTTTTTTTTCCTGATAAAAGCCATCCTAGTGGGTAAAGTAGTATCTCATTGTGGTTTTGATTTGCATTTTCCTAATAACTTTGAGCATTTTTTCATGGCTTATTGGCCATTTGTATACCTTCTTTAGAGAAGTGTCTATTCAAGTCCTTTGCCCATTTTTTAATTGGGTTGTTTGCCTTTTGCTGTTGGCATACACAGTCTTCTGTGCACATCCATGTCATTTTAGGGAGGCTGACTGTGTGGTGGTCCCACACTCTCTGTGACTAGATGGGCTCATTGCCTAATTCTAGAGTATCAAGAAACCAACTGCTTGTATATATAAGCCACATTCTCTAATAGCATCTTCACCAGGAAAAAAAGTGATGTTGTATTTTCCCTGCCTTACTCTTATGTTTGATTCTTCAGTTGTTTCAGAACTTGATCAAGAAAGAGGCTTGTTGGTTATTGGGCTATCTTGATGTCTGTACACACCCAGCAGACAATATTTGATACATGGCTAATGTGAACCTTCATAGTCAACATTGGTCAAGGGTTGACTAATGTTCATTATAAAACAAATGACAAGGAAACCTCTCTCTTCTAGATGAGAATACTAAGCAAGTTAATTTACTGAGCCAGGCATAAAAGTTAGAGTCAGGAAATCAAAGACATGTTTTACAACTTGAGTGGATGTTTTCTGTTGACTGTTTATACTGAGTGATGAACATTACTCAACAGTTAATGGTGGACATTAAAATGTACTTATGTGTTAATTATAATGTACATGCATAAATACATATTTGCTTTATACGGGTGCACACAGGTTACAGTCATTCTTAGTTCACATTTTATAAGACACAATGAATCTCTGCTTAGTTCAAGGGGGCATCCCCAATGTTTTAAATTTCTAACACTAAATTAATGACGTTTCACTTTAATTTGAAAAAGAAAGATATTCTACATGGCTTATCAGTGATAGGATGATGAGTAGACCAAACAATGGAGGTGATATCCAAAAATCAAAGGGAAAAGTTTTCTAATCTGTAATATAGGAAGATTTGGCTACTTGATCTAATCTTCAATATCCCTTCCCATCCACATTTCTACAAAGCACTAAGCTTCATCATTGTCTCTTTGTCAAACAACGTAAGGTAGGATTTTTTTTTTAAAAACCAACTGCCTTTACCCAGCATAGGATCAGATATCCATAGGTAGCAAAACTAAACACTAAACAGTTAACCTCATAATTCTTAAACCCTTTCTAGTCATGGAAATTTGCGCTTATTCAAAGAATAAAAAAAAAAAAACTGGTTTAAGAGCATACAAAATACTCCTTTACTTAATTCAGAGAATTAACTACAGTCATGTTGGTTATAATCCCTCATTGTCAGACTTCAGTTTTTGTACCACAAGTTAACCATTAACTTCACCTCTTCCCCACGTCCTCCTCCTCTGCTCCCTTTGGGCCTACTTGCCTCCACAGCCCTAAACTCTTTTAGTATCCCTTTCTTCATCTTGAGATACCTGGTCAGACCTGCTGTTCCTACTCTGAAGCCTCCTGGGCAGCTCTCTATGATCAATTTTTTTCTGGAAAACAATTTCCTTCAAGCTAAAGAAGGTGACGGTAGTAAAAACAAGATAGAACTAGTTGTTTACGTGTTCATTTTATTCAACAAACCTTGTTTGACTCTGTGATATGTTGTAGAAACTATGCTAGGGGCTGTTATGTAACAATGAACAAGGCACTTTCTGGGTCCTTAAGGTGCTCAGAGATTAGACTACGGTCAGTAGTATCTAATAAGCCTACTTCCATTTCTTTCTCCTGTGCTCATGGCAGACATTAATAATCAACCACAGTACTTTTTCCGCATTGATCTTATACTCAACATCACAGTCCCCTTCAATCCAGTACTACAAACAGCTACTATCAGTGGATTAGATTTGACATGTGAGATAAAATCTATTTGCCATGCCCAAAGTCAGACCTGGAGTAGAGTGTGGGAATGGGGTGGGGAGGAATACAAATTATCCCACGTAGACTCCTTTAGGAACAATCTTGTTAAAATGGGCATCTTGATTAACGGAACGTGAAGTATAGGCATTATTATAGTCAGCTTTCATTGTAGCAAGCATCATGCTAAGTGACTTCATGCAATATCTCATCTAATTCTCCTAACAATCATAGGTAGTCAGTACTGCCATTATTCCTGTTGTTGTTGATAGGTGCCATTGAGTCAGTTATGACTCATAGCAGCCCTATGTATGTCCAACAGAAAGAAACACCTCCAGGTCCTGCACCATCCTCACAATCGTTATGCTTGAGCCCATTGTTGCAGCCACTGTATCAATCCATCTCCTTGAGGGTCTTCCTCTTTTTTGCTGACCTTCTACTCTACAAAGCATGATGTCCTTCTCCAGGGACTGATCCCTCCTGATAACATGTCCAAAGTATGTGAGACAAAGTCTCACCATCCTTGCTTCTAATGAGCATTCTGGCTGTACTTCTTCCAAGACAGATTTGTTCGTTCTTCTGGCAATCCATGGTATATTCAATATTCTTTGCCAACACCATAATTCAAAGGTGTCAATTATTCTTTGGTCTTCCTTATTCATTGTTCAGCTTTCACATGCATATGAGGTGATTGAAAACACCATGGCTTAGGTCAGGCACACCTTAGTCCTTAAAGTGACATCCCTTGCTTTTAACACTTTAAAGAAATCTTTTACAGCAGATTTACCCATGCAGTACGTCATTTGATTTCTTGACTGCTGCTTCTGTGGGCATTGACTGTGAACCCAAGTGAACTGAAATCCTTGACAACTTCAAAATTTTCTCCCATTCTCTCCATTATCCCTTGTTGAAGAAAAGGAAACCTATGCACAGCAAGGTCTGTAACTTACTCAATGTCTTAAAACTAGAAGTGATGAGGCATGTGGATTTAAAGTCAAGCTAACTCAATAGCCAAACAAGTCTCCAAGGTAGAGTGTGAACCTTTGGAATGTTTCAAACTTCTCTATGTAATTATTTCTCATCCAAAACCAAAACAAATATATATATATTATGTGGATTGTCACTGGCACACTCAGTTTGAATGTCAAGTGGTTCCATGTCACGCACAGAATGGGAGACACCCTGCAGGCCCAGTGTAGTTCTACAAGGTGGAGAGTTAGCCATGGTGCCCTCACTCTTCCGTACTCTTCAGATACAGAGTGGTTGTTCTTGTTAGCTGCCATCGAGTCGCCCCAACTCATGGCCACCCCATGCACAACAGGATCCATAGGGTTTTCAATGGCTGATTTTCAGAAGTAGATTACCAGCTCTTTCTTCCTGGTCCATCTTAGTCTGAAAGCTCCACTGAAACCTGTTCAGCATCATAGCAACACACAAGCCTTCACTTACAGTCAAGAGGTGGCTGCACGGGAGGGGCATTCACCGGGAATTAAATGGGGTCTCCTGCATGGAAGGCAAGAATTCTACCACTGAGCCACCACTTCCTGCAGATACCAAGAGGCACTTCCATTTACACATGCCTGGATACATGGACTAAAGGATTATGTTATCTCAGATAGTAGAATCATCATTACTTTCCATTGAGATGGGGAGTGATCATGAAAATATCTTGAACCACCTAGGATCCAATGATCATCTCATAGAAAAGTTCTGAATAGATCTGTCAAAACTAAAGATGAGTTTTACATTTTTCTTTTACAGGAAAGAGGTGTTTTCTATTTGCAGCCCTTCGTTGGGATGACAAATGTTATCAAGCAGATGTTTTTTAAAAAAAAACCCACACTTCATCTGATCCCTCAAGGTAAAGGTGACATTTTAACACATTAGAAAAATCTTTCTAAAGGAACTTGTATATTAAAAGAGCATTTGGGAAATGATGTTTGGATTTTTTATTTGTTGATACAAATAGTATACATGGGACATGTCAGCACTATCTAAAAAGTTGGAAATATAATTTTCCAAAATGTTTAAAAGGATACCAAGGAGTTTCAGTGGGTTTTGAACCCACTTGTTGAAATATTAGCGGTACAAGATTAGTTTGTAGGAACAACTGATAGACACCAAGGAAGATAAAAATTTCCAATGCAAATTTCAACAAAATTTGCATAATTTGCAAATGAGACTGAAAAATAAACCATCATGATTTATTAATTCCAGCTAGTGATGCATGTCTTCTTTTGGCTCTAGGTCTCTTGGTAAGGTAACCTTTTCAGTTCTGATAGTTTTGCAAATTAAGATTGGAAATATTCTGCCTTAGCAAAGAACCAGCTCTTCAAGCTGTTTATCATAATGAGCTAAGCAAAAATTTTCTGAGTCATTGTTCTTCCTAAAACATATGAATTCTGTGTGATGAAAGCAAAACATTTTTACATTGTTAAAAACTAAAATTAGTCTAAGAATATTGTTCACTTTATCTTTTACCTCATTTTTCAATTTTTCTTTCATTCTTTTTTGTTGTTGTTGTTTTGCTATACAAAATACCTTGCTACAGTAGTTCATGTATATGATTTAAAAATAGGTATTCATATATTGGGGCATGCTGACGTTTATTTTGTTAAAGATATACAACCAAAAAAAATTTTTTTGAAGCCTGCTACAATACTCTGCAGCTTGGAGAAGTGCAGTCAGCAGAAAGTAAGTTAAGACAATGAAAAGCATCAATCAACCCTTGAGTTTTATATCTTTACATATGTTAAGACTAACTGTATTTTATAAATTGAACCTACTTGTGTTTAGGCACCAAGTTAGAAGCCAAAACTTAAGCAACCTCCCCAGCTGCCAGAAGTCCTAAAGTTTAGTCCAGGACAATCCCATAAATTGTGTCCTGCCACTGAAATACTGGGCATGTCAGAGGAGCCTTAAGAAGGAAAAAAAAAAAGAAGTACAGGAACTCTTTCCTGATGGACTCTCAAAATAGTTTGTTGAGCAGACATTATTCTAGCTCAACCTAGCCCAGCCCAACACCGTCCCTGGCCATGTTCTCCCCTGCCACCTGGGCTACCCTTTTCTCCTAGTATCATAGATGATCCAGAAGTGTCAATAAGGAAAGTCTAAATAACTAACATCTCCCTACAGAAGCTTACTAAGTTAAGGAAAAGATTTTCTGGAAGCTCAAGGATTGCATAGAGCTGTTTGAACATGATAGACTGTGGGACTAGCCTCTGGAATTGTTTTCATTCTCCCTCCTCTTTCCCCTCTTTCTCTGTGGAGTTTGGACCCCCCACCCCCAGAGGCCAACCTTCTTCACCCTTGAGGCTTGCTTTCCAACTTGATGACAATAGGTGCTTATTTATGGAGGCAGTTGGCATACCCCAGAGCTTTCTTTAACCCACCCACTCCTAGATGGCCTTTGAGTATTTTGGTCCAGTTAATGAACAGAGTATTAACTCAGTATTCAGGGCTCCTCAGAGGTATTTATTAACCCTTCAACCTATAATCTGGTTATGGGATTTGTTCTCAGGCTACAAGGCACCCCTTCCAGGGGTTGTGCCTCTATTTACCCTTCCTTACTCACCAGTGTAATTGTTTTCCTCTCCACTTCCTTCTGCAACCTTAGAAGAACTTAATGCTAAAAAAAGTTGTTCTTGGTGATGGGGTGGGTGACTTAAAAGTATGAAATGCTTTTTCTTTTTCTCTCTTAAAAATAAACTAAGTTCTTGAAGAACAGGCAAATTGAGTCTAGGCAACAGAATCCAAAAAGAAGTACGGTTATTTCCGGGAGTGAAGGAGTATTGTCTGCAAGGGGCAAGGGAAAAACCTTCTAGGATAATGGAAATGTACCATATCTTTAAAAAATTTTTTTTTAATTGTACTTTAGAAGAAAGTTTACAGAACAAATAGTTTTTCATTAAACAGTCAGTACACATATTCTTTTATGACATTGGTTAACAACCCCATGACATGTCAACACTCTCCCTTCTCAACCTTGGAGGACCTTTTTTTTTTTGGTGAAAATATACATAGCCAAAGATACACTGTTTCAAAAATTTCTACGTATACACCTCAGTGACATCGATTACATTCTTC
>NW_004444037.1:5909623-5911117 GCF_000243295.1 Trichechus manatus latirostris | reverse complement strand
AGGCAATCCATGATGGCTTCAGCAAGCTCCCAAAATAAAGAATCTAGAAATTTTCCATATGAGGAAAATTTCTTGGAATTATCAGAGGCAGAATACAAAAGATTAATACACAGAACTCTTCAAGAAATTTGGAAGGAAATTAAGCAAAACGCAGAACACGCAATAGAGGAAATTAAAAACATTAGAGAAGAGTATGATGATAAATTTAACAGGCTGCAAGAATCCATAGAGAGACAACAATCAGAAATTCAGAAGATTAACAATAAAATTTCAGAATTAGACAAAGATAGAAAGTCATAGGAGCAGAATTAAGGCAATGGAAGTCAGAATCAGTGAGATTGAAGATAAAGCAGTTTACACCAACTTCTTTGAGGAAAAAGCAGATAAAAGGATTAAAAAAATGAAGAAACCATAAGAATTATGAGGGAGTCTATCAAGAGGAATAAGCTATGAGTGATTGGAGTACCAGAACGTGGGGGTAGAGGGGGATAACGGAAAATACAGAGAGAATTGTTGAAGATTTGTTGGTAGAAAAATTCCCTGATATCATGAAAGATGACAAGATATCCATCCAAGATGCTCATCAAACATAAGGTAGATCCCAAAAGAAAGTCACCAAGACATATTATAATCAAACTTGCCAAAACCAAAGATAAAGAAAGAATTTTAAGAGTAACTAGGGATAAACGAAAAGTCATCTACAAAGGAGAGACAGAAAGAATAAGCTCTCACTACTCAGCAGAAACCATGCAGACAAAAAGGCAATGGGATGACATGTACAAAGCCTTAAAGGAAAAAGACTGACAGCCAGGAATTATATATCCAGCAAAACTGTCTCTCAAATATTATGGCAAAATTAGGGCATTTACAGATAAGCAGAAGTTTAGGGAATTTGCAAAAATTAAAACAAAATTACAAGAAATAATAAAGGGAGTCCTCTGGTTAGAAAATCAGTACATCAGATAACAACCCAAGACTAGAATACAGGACAGATCAACCAGATATCAACCCAGATAGGGAAGTCACAAAAGTAAATCAAAGATAAAACACTGAAAATAGGGAAACAGATGTCAATAAGTAAAAGATGACAACATTCAAACAAAAAAGAGGGACTTAAAAAATGTAGACATAGATTTTGCATATGGCGAGGAAGTCAAAGGATATAAAGAAATAAAGGACTGGTATAACAGAAAAATAGGGGTAAATATTAAGATAACCACAAAGGTAACTAACAATCCTACAAGTCAAAATAAAAAACTAGTAAAATATAAAGACTCAGCAAACACAAAATCAACAACAATGAAAAGGATGAAAAGAACATATTTAAAGAAAAACAACCCAGCACAGAAAATTAAGTGGAACAAAGAAACTGTGAACAATACACAAAAAAAGTCATCAAAAGGAAGCACTAAACTCTTACCTAGCAATAATTACACTGAATGTAAATAGACTAAATGCACCAATAAAGAGACAGAGAGTGGTAGATTGGATAAA
>NW_004444037.1:5906450-5908186 GCF_000243295.1 Trichechus manatus latirostris | reverse complement strand
GAAAATTGCAGACCAATATCCCTCATGAACATTGATGCAAAAATGCTCAACAAAATTCTAGCCAATAGAATTCAGCAACATATCAAAAAAAATAATTCACCGTGATCAAGTGGGATTTATACCAGGTATGCAGGGATGGTTCAATATTAGAAAAACGATCAATATAATCCATCACATAAATAAATAAAAGACAAGAACCACATGATCTTATCAATTGATGCAAAAAAGGCATTTGGCAAAGTCCAACACCCATTCATGGTAAAAACTCAACAAAATAGAAATAGAAGGGAAATTCCTCAATATAATTAAGGATATTTATACAAAGCCAAGAGCCAACATCATCCTAAATGGAGAGACTTTGAAAGCATTCCCCTTGGGAACAGGAACCAGACAAGGATACCCTTTGACACCACTCTTATTCAACATTGTGCAATTAGGATAGAAAAAGAAATAAAGGCACCCAGATTTGAAGGGAGGAAGTCAAAGTATCTCTATTTGCAGATGAAATGATCTTATACACAGAAAACCCCGAAGAATCCACAAGAAAACTACTAGGACTAATGGAAGATTTCCACAAAGTTTCAGGGTACAAGATTAAACATACAAAAATCAGTTGGATTCCTTTACACCAACAAACAGAACCTCGAAGAAGAAATCACTAAATCAATACCGTTTACAACAGCCCCCAAGAAGGTAAAATACTTAGGAATAAATCTAATCAGAGACATAAAAGATCTGTACAATGAAAACTACAAGACACTACTGCAAGAAACCAAAAGAGACCTGCATAAGTAGAACAATGTAACTTGCTCATGGATAGGTAGACTCAACATTGTGAAAATGTCAATTCTACCTAAAGCGATCTACAGATACAATGCAATCCCTATCCAAATTCCACAGGCATTTTTTAATGAGATGGAGAAACAAATCACCAACTTCACATGGAAAGGGAAGAGGCCCTGAATAAGTAAAGCATTATTGAAGAATAAGAACAAAGTGGGAGGCCTCACACTACCTGATTTTAGAACCTATTATACCTCCATGGTAGTCAAAACAGCCTGGTACTGGCACAACAACAGATACATAGACCAATGGAACAGAATTGAGAATCCAGACATAAACTCATCCCCCTATGAACAACTGACATTTGACAAAGGCCCAAAGTCCATTAATTGGGGAAAAGACAGTGTCTTTAACAAACAGTGCTAGCATAACTGGATATCCATCTGCAAAAAACTGAAACAAGACCCACACCTAACACCATGCACAAAAACTAACTCAAAATGGATCAAAGACTTAAATATAATATAAAAAACGATGAAGATCATGGAAGAAAAAATAGGGACAATGCTAAAAGCCCTAGTACATGGCATAAACACAATATGAACCATAAGTAACAACACAGAAGCACCAGAAGAGAGACTACATAACTGAGAGTTCCTAAAAATCAAACACTTATGCTCATCAAAAGCCTTCACCAAAAGAATCAAAAGACCACCTACAGACTGGGAAAAAGTTTTGGCAACGACAAATCCGATCAGTGTCTAATTTCTAAAATCTGCAAGATACTGCAAAACCTCAACAACAAAAGGACAAATAACCCATTAAAAAAAATGGGCAAAGGATAAGAACAGGCACTTCACCAAAGAAGATATTCAGGCAGCTAACAGACACATGAAGAAATGCTCACGATCATTAGCCATTACAGAAATGCAGATCAAAACTACAATGAGATA
>NW_004444037.1:5903251-5905043 GCF_000243295.1 Trichechus manatus latirostris | reverse complement strand
CACATAACAATGTATGTATAAATTTTTGTATGGGAAAAAAATTAAAAAAAAAAAACAGTTAGTACACATATTGCCCTATGACAATGGTTAATCCCACAACATGTCAACACTGTCCCTTCTCAACCTTGGGTTCCCTATCACCAGCTTTCCTCTCCCCTCCTGCCTTCTAGTTCTTGTCCCTGGACTGCTGTGCCTCATTAGTCCTGTTTTGTTTTATGAGGCTGTCCAATCCCTTGCTGAATGGTGAACCTTAGGAGTGACTTCATCACTGAACTAAAAGGGAGTCTGGGGGCCATACTCTCAGGGTTTCTTCAATCTATGTCAGGCCAGTAAATCTGGTCTTTTTTGTGAGTTAGAATTTTGTTCTACATTCTTCTCTAGCTTTGTTCAGGACCCTCTCTTGTGATCCTGGTCAATGCAGTCAGTTGTGGTAGACGGGCACCATCTAGCTGTACTGGACTTAGTCTGGTTGAGGCCATGGTAGCTGTGGTCCATTAGTCCTTTGGACTAATCTTTTCCTTGTATCCTGTTCTGTTCGTTCTCCCTTGCTCTGGAAGGGGAGAGACCAGTGGAGTATCTTAGATGGCTGCTCACAGGCTTTTAAGACCTCAGACTCTACTCACCAAGGTAGAATGCAGAACATGGTCTTTAAAAACTGTGTTATGCCAGTTGAGCTAGATGTTCCCTGAGAGCATGGTCCCTACAGCCCTTCTCCCAGCAATTCAGTCTGTTACCCGAATAGGGTCCGTGACCTGGAGCAGTTGAGCCAATGAAACACACTCCTAATCAGAAAGAGTCAGATAGTTTTAATTTAGGAAGTGTACACCACCAGGGATCCAAAAGCAACACAGGCTGTCCTTAGGGAGTCTCAAAAGGCATTTTACATTAGATCTTATTTATGATTTTTACAAAGGTTAGGAGTGTTGTTATTCACTCCAAGATAATTAGAAGAGACTCTTTATCGTACTAAAGAGATAGGGAACCTGACATTTCTTTATCAGGCTAAAGATAAGTCTCCGACATCTGGGCTCTAATCTTCTGTGGGGGATCTTAAGTCATAAAACAGAGTCATTAACAAAGTTATGTGCAAAAAAAAAAAAAAGCCATTAACGAAGGTTTGCTGAAAGGGATAAGGCAAAGAAAAAAGAAAAAAAAAACTTATAAGTTCATTATGGCGATAGTTATGTCAAGTCCTTAGTTGCCCATTCTGAAAAGGAGAAAACATGCTGAATAGAGTCACCAGTCCCTCAGGGAGTTTGGATGTGTCTATGGAGCTTCCATAACTTTTCCTTGTACAGGTTGTGCTGGCTTCCCCAGTGTTGTGTATTGTCTTAGCTTTCACCAAGGTTACCACTTATCTATTGTCTATTTAGTATTCCCCTCAACCCTCCCATCCCTCTTAACCAACAATGATTGTCTCTTTTCGTGTGTAAACTTTTTCATGAGTTTTTACAGTAGAGGTCTCATACAATGTTTGTCCTTTGGTGATTGACTTATTTCACTCAGCATAATGTCCTCCAGTTTCATCTATGTTATGAGATGCTTCACAAATTCATCATTGTTCTTTCTTGTTGCATAATATTCCATTGTGTGTATTTACCATAGTTTATCCATTCATCTGTTGATGGACATTTAGGTTGTTTCCAACTTTTTGCTATTGTGAACAATGCTGCAATGAACATCGATGTGCATATGTCTATTCGTGTGATGACTCTTACTTCCCTAGGATATATTCCTAGGCGTGGGATTGCTGGATCATATGGTATTTCTATTTCTAGCTTTCTAAGGAAGC
>NW_004444037.1:5899814-5900736 GCF_000243295.1 Trichechus manatus latirostris | reverse complement strand
ATTGATTTTTTTCTTTGCTCTTCCTGTTGTTAATTTCTACCTTTATGGTGTTGTGGTCAGAGAAGATAATTTGTATTATCTCAGCGTTTTGGATCTTGTTGAGGATTGCTCTGTGGGCTAAGATGTGATCTATGCTGCAGAACGTTCCATGTGCATTGGAAAAGAATGTGTGTTTTGCAGCTGTTGGGTGTCATGTTCTATATACGTCTAGGAGGTCAAGTTGACTGATTGTGCCCTTTATGTCTTCTGTATCTTTGTTAATTTCTTTCTAGGAGTTCTGTCCTTTACCAAGGGCGGTGTGTTGAAGTCTTCTACTATTATTGTGGAGCTGTCAATTTCTCTTTTCAGTTCTGTTAGAGTTTGTTTATGTATTTTGGAGCCCTGTTATTGGGTGCATAGATGTTTATTATGGTTATGTCTTCATGATGGATTGTCCCCTTAATCATTGTATGGTGTCCTTCTTTGTCTTTTATGGTGGATTTTGTTTTTAAGTCTATTTTAACTGAGATTAGTATTGCCACTCATGCTCTTTTTTGGTAATTGTTTGCTTGATATAGTTTTTTCCAACCTTTGACTTTTAATAAATTCACGTCTTTGTTTCTAAGGTGTGTCTCTTGTAGACAGCATATTGATGGATCCTGGTTTTTTATCCATTCTGTCACTCTCCATTTCTTATGGGTGCAGTTAGGCCATTTACATTCAATGTAATTATTGATAGGTGTGAGTTTATTGCTGTCATTTTGTAGTGCTTTTTTTTGTGGTGCTGATGTTTTCTTTGTTCCTCTTACTCTCCTGTACTGAATTCCTTTTGCTTGTGGATATTTTTTTCATTTATTTTGTTTTTGTAGGTTTTGTTTTTATTGAGACTATATGTTTTTCTTCTTTATTTTGATGAGTAGGTTTTGTTAACTTTCTTTGTGGT
>NW_004444037.1:5894861-5897622 GCF_000243295.1 Trichechus manatus latirostris | reverse complement strand
AGTAATGGAGTAGCTCCCAAGCCACACAGTACTGCCCAGCTAGAAGGGGCTCCCAAGCCTAGAAAAGAAAAAGAAAACAAACAAATCAAATCAAGACAAACAAAAAAAGCCCCAGGGTCCCACCAGTTTCATAGTCTAGCGGTGTTTCTCGCCTTTCCAGAAGAAGCAAAGATGGCACACAGAGCCAGGTACTTGAGAGAAAGGAGGGGGAAGTGGTGAGAGGTAAGAAGAAATTTAAAGAAGCAGAAAAAGCAACACCAGAAGCCAACAAATGGCACTCGGAGCCGGCCAGTGCCGGCGGATGAAATCCAAGTGACACCTGGGTGAAGTTGGTGCTTCCTGACCAAGAGACTGTGGCCACAGGAAGCAGAGGAGGCCGAGTGGGGTGGGGGGAAAGGTGGGAAGTGGGAAAGCATATATTGCTGATTACTGGTTGTTCTGTCTCCTGATGGAAACTCCATGAAGCTGCTTTCTCATACCCCCGTTCGCTGATCTCCGATAGGAGTTGAAGATGGCAGATCCATGCTGCGGTAGCTGACAGGCGACCTCTGCATGTATCTCTCCTCGCTCTCTGTTCTCTGTTAGTTTCTTATTCCATTCAGTGCTTGGCTGAGTTCTTTATCTCTTCATTTGATGCTTAGGGTTTCAGGATTGAAGTGTGTCTGTTTGACTTAGTTTTTCTTATCTTTGCTGTAGAGGAACGGCATGGTGCTTCTGTCTACAGTGCCACATTGCCTGGAAATCTCTGAAATGTACCATATCTTGATCTGGGTAGTGATAACATTGATTTACACATATGTCAAAATTCATTGGGCTGTGCACTCAAGATTTGTGTACTTTATAGTATAAACATTATATCTCAGCTTTTATAAGTAAAGTAAAAATCCAGCAAGTTTATTTTTCAAGGTTTGAGTATTCAGACACTGGCAGAGTACTCAGAGAGCCAGGATAGGAGCCCAGAATTTTAAAAATCTACCTTGAACTCTATATATGCCAGATACAGTGTTGAGTGCATTATCTCATTTAACCCGCATAATAACCTTGTGGCAGGGGATTATTATCCCCATTGCACAGACAAGGAAACTGAGCCCCAAAGGCTGGGGTCACACAGCTCATTAAGTGGCAATTCTGTACTCTTTTCATAATCCCATAGTATTGGCCTGAATTAGAATTTCCTTGTGGAGATATCTTTTTTTTTTTTCCAAAAATGTGACTTTTTCTCTGCTAGTAGAGTATTTCATTCCTTACAACATAGTGTGACAACAGAAGAGTGACAGATTGATTTACTGAGAGGATGGGTTCTCTGAGAAACTTTGCTCTGGGCAGTTTGCTTTTCTTCTCCTCACCAGTACAGAAAAACAGAATAAAAAATAGTCTCTTGTTTAATGCCCGAAGTAGGAGTCTTTTTACCTACTCCCTAGTGGTTGTCCTCAAGTTCTGTCTGCAATGGTTCAAAGCCAATATCTGAAGTATTTACTCAACATTTCTGAACTCTGGGGAGGGAGTAATCTAACTTTTTAAGGTATGTCTCAATAAGGGTGGAGTAATTCACAGTGACTTCTTTAGGTAGTTACAGTGCCTGGGCGGTGCAAATGGTTAATGCTCTTGGCTGCTAACCAAAGGGTTGGAGGTTTGAGTTCACCCAGGGGCACCTTGGAAGAAAGTCCTGGTGATCTACTTCTAAAAAATCAACCATTGAAAACCCTATGGAACATAGTTTTACTCTGACACGTATGGGGTCACTATGAATCGGAGTCAGCTCAAGGACAACTGTTTGGTTACTTTAGGGAGTTACTTTTCAAGACATCAGTCCTGGTGTTTTGGAGTCCTGCACAAGTATTAGCAATGCCCTTCAAATTCTCCTAGTAAGCAGAATATGATGCTTTGAATCATTAAGGGGACCTGTAGTATATTGGGCATTGTACTGGTTTTTAGCATCTTAGAGCCTGTTCTGTGTCCTGTTCTGTCTCTTGGCAGTCTCAAGTCCTCAAGCAAAGTACTAATCTCTTTGAGCTTCATTTGTCACAACAACAATAATAATACGTCTAACTGAGCCTCCCCCCTTTTTGTGCCAGGTACTTTTCATACCTCATCTCATTTAATTCTTACAACAGCCCTATGAACTTAGAACCGTTCCTACCCCCTGCTCACAGATTAATAAACTGAGATACATATCTCTATTAAGTTTCACAGTTAGGATTTTAATTATTTTTGCCTAGTCCAGAGCTTAAACTCTTAACTTTCATGCTTCTTCTATTTCCATCTCAAAATGCTGCTGTAAGGCATTTCTGAGTAACAGCACTTTGTAAACAATAAAGCAAAATCAAAATATTAATACTATTATATTAGTCTAACTACATACTGGGAGAGTTAGAAATAAGAGACATAGTCCATAACTTTGAGAAATTTATAGTCTAGAGGATTAGATGAGAAAAAACACAAATCAAAATATAAGCTAAAAATGTCCAGCTGTGTCAACTAAAACTGTAGAGGGAAATAGACATGTGTCCAAGGGCTACTGGAATCTCTAGAATGTGTAGAGCCAGATGGTGTTGGTGTGAGAAGACCTCACAGGAGTAATC
This sequence comes from Trichechus manatus latirostris, assembly GCF_000243295.1. Lineage (NCBI taxonomy): Eukaryota > Metazoa > Chordata > Mammalia > Sirenia > Trichechidae > Trichechus > Trichechus manatus. The sequence continues at coordinate 5,895,040 of NW_004444037.1, read as the reverse complement.
TGCTGTCTGACTAAGAAAGGATGAGAGAAACATTTCGGGTTGGGGAATGGCCTGTCATGTCTCAGGGGCACCTGGGGTTGCAGCCAAGAGTGCAGGTTGCCTGGGATAAGAGAGAGCACAAGTCAGGTGGGGTGATTGTAACGGGGAACAGAGGGGTGAGAGAGGCCCTTGCCACGGGC
>NW_004444037.1:5890397-5894255 GCF_000243295.1 Trichechus manatus latirostris | reverse complement strand
ACTAATTACTACTGGAAATTCCTGGTTGGTGCAAAGAGTTAATGCACTCAGTTGCTAACCTGCTAACTGAAAAGTTGGAGGTTCAAGTCCACCCAGAGGTACCTTGGAAGAAAGGCCTGGTGATCTACTTCTGAAAAAGCAGCCACTGAAAACTGTATGTAACATATGGGGTCACCATGAGTTGGAGTTTACTTGATGACAAGTTTTTTTTTTTTTTTTTTCAGTTGACATCGAGTCGACTCCAACTCATAGTAAACCCTTGTGTTACAGAGTAGGACTGCTTCACAGGGATTTCTTGGATGTAATTTTTACAGAAACAGATCACCAGGACTTTTTTCCGTGGCACCACTGGGTGGGTTCAAACTATCAACCTTTAGGTTAGTAGTCCAATGCAAACCATTTGCATCCCCCAGGGCAACAGCAAGTAGTTACTGGTTAATTACTACTGAGGGACCAGAACACTGAAGATACTACTGAAGAGCACATGATACTGAAGAAGAATACAGGATACTTGAAGATAGAAATTAATTACCTTGATTAAATATGGAGATGGCAGATATAAGTGGAGATTCATGGCTAGAGACAAGAAAAGTGATTAAAAAATATGAAAAGCCAGGGCTAGGGTGTAGATTTGGAAGTCTTTTGTGGATAAGTGGATATCAGTTGGAATTCTTATTTGCAAGAAACAAGCACTTAACTCTAGTTGGTATAAATGGAAATAAACTTGCTGAAAGGATAGTTCTTAATTCTCAAAGTCACTGGGGAGTTTGGAGCATAAGGCAAAAAGGTTATGCAGCAAGAACCCCTGCCAAATGTGCTCCTCAGAACAAGCCAGCAAGGAGAACTCTGTTGACCCCTGCTGCTGAGTCCCAGATGCCATTACTCGGATCACTCTTCCTGCTGGGACAGGACACTGGACACACTCACTAGCACCTCTAGTACTGCTGCCCGGGGGACAGGTTGTTACTGCCACCTCCAGAAAGAATCCTCCATGGCCCCTGATTTCTGTGTCAGAGACCCTGAGGCCCAGGGGCTGATGGGTGGAACCTAAGTCACTACCACACTCAAGCAGCAAGAGAAGCAGAGAAAGAGAGCATCTGAGTCTCCGTGGTTGGAAGGGGCTTTGCTTCTCACCTGGAAGAACACAGTGGAAAAGGAGGTTCAGATGCTACAGCCCAAACCGCATGTTTATTTCAGAGAGGAGAAAGGAGAATGGTGAATTCAGAGCAGGCAGAGCCAGAGGCTCACCCCCAGGGGCTGGAATCACACACTGAAAGGATATGGGTACTGATGTGGTTGTTGTTATTGTGTGCCATCAAGTTAATTCCAACTCATAGCGACCCTGTAGGACAGAGTAGAACGGCCCACAGGGTTTCCTATGCTGTAATCTTTAACAGAGCAGACTGTCACATCTTTCTCCCTCGGAGCAGCTGGTGGGTTTGAACAGCCAACCTTTCAGTTAGCAGCTGAGCACTTAACCATTGCACCACCAGGGTGCCCGGGCGTACCTGGTAGGCAAATTCAATATATTCGTGTTGATTGAATAAAGGAATAAATGAATAAATGCCCCTACAGACCATGATGCCCAGGGCATCACAGAATGGGACATTCTGCACACTGCAACAACAGACAAACGTTAGAAGCAGAATCTCTTGTCCTTTAGATGAGTCATGTTCCAGAGACCATCGCAGTTTAAAACATTTGCTGGATGACACATGACTGCAATGTTGACATTCACTCCATGTCAATCACAGAGTTAAGTGGCGCTCTGGAATGCCAGTTTCTAATACGGGCTAAACATTTTCAGTCCAGTTGCTCACAGGTCTTTTCAGAGTGAAGGATGATGCGTGCTTTTTTTCATACAGGCTTGTGTCTATAAGATAGATATGCCTCATGGATGGTTGCCCTTTCTCCCCAGGTTCCCGCTGTGAAATGGAAAGCCAGTGTGGTGATACCCACTCACTTGGAATTTAAGGCACTGGTCTGGTGGAAGGCTGGGAGGTAGCATTCCAAATGAACCACTCAGCGGCTGTTAATCAGGTATTTAATTCTCTCTCACCAACATGCTAACCCAGTTCCTCAGAGTGCATTTTGGAGAAAGCACGTACCTCAAACCTTCAAATTATCTCTCACTCTCCTTAGTATCATTTGGTTTAACCTGGCACATGGGAACAACTGAACTTTTTGCATTAACAAGTATGTTCAGTCAACATGTTTTAGCCAAATTTGGATTTTTGTGGGGGGAGGGGAGGTTGGTCCCCTCAAATGCTGTTGTTGTTGTTAGCTGCCTTTGAGTCAGCCCTGACTGTGGGGACCCCATGCACAAGAGGATCACATATCTCCACTGACAAACAAGTGGTGACTGTGTCGAAGGTGCATCGGCTGGGAATCGAACTCAAGTCTCTTGCATGGAAGGTGAGAATTTTACCACTGAACTACCACATCCCTCCGAAACTTGGATTTCTTGAAAAAAACGCTGCAAGGACATTGGATCTAGAGATACATTTAGAAGCAAAAACAAAAACAACCCTCTGAAAAGCCACTGCAGTCAACTACCTGGTTAATATGCACCCAGTGTATTTTGCCATTGTGGAAACTGAACTTAATTTGTTGTAACATGATGCAGCTATTTAGCATTTCCTCCTCCTCCTTCTTCTAGTTAATTCTGAGAGGAGATAAATCTTGAAAACAGACTTGGCGGGCACAGCAGGAGGCCCTTCAAAGTCATTTGAGTTGTAGCTTTCAGCAGTGTCCCTTTGCTATTCTCTGAGCAATTAGAACTGATGCAAGAAGGTAAGTGTTACTAAAGTGACTCAAGATTGTAATAGAGCCTGAATGCATGGGGCATTTAGCTCCTGACCAGGGGTTCTTTGGGCAGCCATGGGTGTTCAAAAAAATCTCTACTGCCCCAGTAACTGTCCTGAGTACTATCAGGAGTGCAGGTAGAGAGAGCTTACCTGAAAGGTTCTGGGAATGGGTTGTCAGCTCCTAAGTCTTACAGCATTCCAGAGAGTAGGCAAGCTACTGATCTGTCAGTTCCAAAGACAGAAAACAAAGGCACCAGTAGTTCAACAATTTCCCTTAGGCAGCTTGTCTGAGTCAGCGACTGAAGCTCAGGTTCTCCGTCTACAAAAATGACATGACACTGCTGCGGAGCCTCAACCTCTATCCCTCCTTTCCTATTGAGGTTTTGATCCTTGGTATTTTCTTCCTCCATCCAGGCAGTCATGACTAATGTTACTTTGGTTTGCTATTACTATTACTCTCCTTTTGACTTTAACGTGCCTTCCCAAAAACCCCAAACCCGTGGCCCTTGAGTCAATTCCGACTCATAGCGACCCGATAGGACAGAGTAAAACTGCCCCATAGTTTCCAAGGCTGTAATCTTTACAAGGGCAGACTGCTGAATCTCCCTCTTGGAGTTGCTCGTAGGTTCGAACGGCTGACCTTTTGGTTAGCAGCCAAGCTCTTAACCGTTGTGCCACCAGGGCTTCTAACATGCCTTCAGACATACCATATTTCGTTGAATCTAAGATACCTTCGATTATAAAATAAGCCATTATTTTATGTATTTTATGTACTAAACAAGAAGAAATGCTGCCAATTAAACTTTGACATGCCATACATAGGTCATGATTTCAGAGATGTTAACATGTGACAGAAAAACAAAACAAAACAATGTGTCTAAGGATTAAGAAAATGTAGTATATTATTTGCCTGCCCAGATTCAGAATCCCCTCTCTTCTTCAAGAAACAGGTTTGGGGAAGTGTTCTTCCTCCCTTCTAACCCTGTGGTCCTACTGACAATTGTCAATCATTAGATTCTAGTTAGCTGGTGTCATGGATTGAATTATGTCC
>NW_004444037.1:5888749-5889203 GCF_000243295.1 Trichechus manatus latirostris | reverse complement strand
GTTGGGGGAATGTGTGGGTAGAGGTTGAAAATTAAGGATGAACTTTCTGAGAATTTCAGAAACAGAATTGTGGGCAAACAAAGCCTAATATAAACTGAAGTTGCCCTCAGACTGTGATGCTTCCAGAATTCTGAGGCTTGCTAATGAATACTTTTTTAAAACTTTTCTATATAAAACTTTAAAAACCACCAGGGAATTATATTAATCCACTTACCCTATTTTAACCTTCAAACATCCCCAAAGCCTCTGATTTTCTATTGTAGAGCAAGGTAAGTGGAAAATTGCTTTTGAAAGTTTCTTTTGTATAATAATAGTCTTGGGCAGTCCCTACCTTGCTGTGTCCTCGTGTGCACCTTATAAATTGATTCCAAACTACTCCTGTATTCAAGCACTCAATCCCCTTGGAAACCAGAAAGAAAATGAATAGTGGTAAAAGCCCATTTTACTAGTATCA
>NW_004444037.1:5886486-5888178 GCF_000243295.1 Trichechus manatus latirostris | reverse complement strand
CCTCAATCTACCCTAATTTCTGAGCTAATTCCCAAAGAGTTAGTCACCTGCATTCCCCATCTCATGGCAAGGAGGTTGGGAATGAACCCCTGTTGTTAACAGGTCCAGCATCTGCTCTGCCCCAAGGTGTACCTTGAGTATCGGAGTAGCCCCAGGCATCCCCTTTAGGTGTGGGACAGAGGCTTAGCCTGCCTCCATTTCTCTGACTGGTACTCCAATTACTAATTACTAATTACTTGACTCTGGTTCTTAACAGTCCTCTCCCAAGGGTGAGCTCTTAAACATCTCATTTTCTTGCCTACCCAGATCTTTTCCCCCTTTCTATGGTGTCAGACATTAATTTAAACTTTGTGTAAACTATCCATTTTCACGTCATATTTCATGTGGTGTGGGTGGGTATGACACCATTTTAGCCCCAGTTATAAGAGTTAACACATGGCCCAAGCTTAGCCAATCAGTGTATTTAACCCTTTGGTCACAGTGATTGATTCAGAGATAAGCATGTGACACAAGTTGGTCCAATGAGAAACAATCTTGGGACTGTAGTTAAAATTATTGTGTAAGAGAAGCTCATATCACTAGACCAAGGTTTCTCAACTGTGGCACTATTGACATTTAGGTCTGGATATTTCTTTGTTGTGGGAGTTGTCCTGTGCATTGTAAGATGTTTAGCAGCATCCTTGATTTCTACCAACTAGATACCAGTAGCACTACTCCCTCCCCCAAGTTGTGGTGGCCAAAAATGTCTCCTGACATTTCTGAATGTCACTGGGGGCAGGGAGCAAAATTGCTCATGGTTAAGAACCACTGTACTAGACTAAAAACTATGTGACCTGTGCTTGAAACTGCAGAAGTACTTCGTGAGAAGAAAATTTGTCTAAAGTCAAAATATAGAAAAGTAGAGCCAAGAGAAGAAATTAGAGCCAAGAGAAGACACAAGCTAAGTCCCAATGACATTCCTTGTGTTCCTAAATTCAGCTATGCTTTAAATTAATCCCACCCCCTAAGGCTGAGAACAAGGTGATGATGTCCACTCTTACCATTTCTCTTCAATATTGTACTATGTAGGTCCTAGTCAGTGCCATAATGCAATAGCTATAAATAAAAGACGTGCAAATTAAAAACAAAAACAAAAACACTACTTTCAGACAATATGATCTAGGTAGAAAATTCTAATTAGAACTAATAAGTAAGTGTAAGAAGGTTGTGGTACACAAGATCAATATACAAATTTCTGTTATTTTTTATATACTAGAAATAATTTTAGATTGCAATTAGAAAACAAGACTTTATAATAACATCAAAAATATAAAATACTCTGCACATGTTAATGAAGAAGAAAGGTCTCAAATCAATAGCTTAACCCAACAACTTGAACAAATAGAAAAGAAGCACAAAAGACATCCACTGTCACCAGAAATAAGTACACAGTAAATATCAGGGCAGAAATAAATTAAATAGAAAATAGAAAAACAATAGAAAGAATCAACAAAACGAGAAGTTGATTCTTTGAAAGGATCAATAAAACTGACAAACCACTAGCCAAATAGAAAAAAATGAGAAGAAAATAACCAAAATGAGAAATGAAATGGGCAACATTACAACAGAACTGACTGAGATAAAGAGAATTATAACAGAATATTATGAAAAAAGTGTACTCCAACAAATTTGAAAACCTAGAAGAAATGGACG
>NW_004444037.1:5884420-5885450 GCF_000243295.1 Trichechus manatus latirostris | reverse complement strand
ATAGCGACCCTATAGCAACCCTATAGGACAGAGTAGAACTGCCCCATAGAGTTCCTAAGGAGTGCCTGGTGGATTCAAACTGCTGACCTTTTGGTTAGAACACGTAGCTCTTAATCACTATGCCACCAGGGTTTAACCAGGCAAAGGTACCACAAAAAAAGAAAAGAAAATTACAGACCAATATCCCTCATGAATATAGATGCAACAATTCTCAACAAAATTCTAGCCAACAGAATACAACAGCATATCAAAAAAAATAATACATCATGATCAGGTGGGATTCATATGAGGGATGCAAGGGTGGTTCAACATTAGAAAATCAATCAACCTAATTCACGACATAAATAAAAGAAAAAAAATAAGACTATCTCAATCAACACACAAAAAGCATTTGATAAAGTGCAATACTCTTTCCTGATAAAAACTCTCAGCAAAATAGGAGTAAAAGGAAAATTCCTTAACATAATTAAGGGCATATGTGCAAAACCAACAGCCAACATTATTCTCAATGGAGAGATATTGAAAGTAAATCTATCCTTATTCGCAGATGACATGATCATATACACAGAAAATCCCAGAGATTTCACAAGAAAGTTACTAGAACTAATAGAAGGTTTCATAAAAGTGGCAGGGTAGAAGATCAACATACAAAAATCAGTTGGGCTCCTCTACGCTAACAAGGAGAACTCCGAACAGTAAATTAAGAAAACAATACAATTTACAATAGCCTCCAAAAGAATAAAATACCCAGAAATAAATCTAACCAGGGACATAAAACGAGGAAAACTATAGAACATTACTGCAAGAAACCAAAAGAGACCTGCATAAATGGAAAGACATTCCATGCTCATGAGCTGGAAGACAAAACATTGTAAAAATGTCAATACTACCAGAAATGATCTATAAATATAATGCAATCCCAATCCAGATCCCAACAACATTATTTAATGAAATGGAAAAACTAATCTCCAACTTTATATGGAAAGGAAAGAGGCCCCAAATAGCTAAAGCAATATTGAAGAACAAAGTA
>NW_004444037.1:5881134-5882460 GCF_000243295.1 Trichechus manatus latirostris | reverse complement strand
AATACACAACATGGGGGAAAGTCAGAACAACTTGACCAAGGTAAATAAAGACACAGAGAGGTATGCAAGAATAAAAGACAACTACAGTAAATGCAATAACATATGCAATTTTGCTACAACAGTAATAAGCAGAAAATATGTGAGTGGTTACATAGGTAGATATGTATGCTATATGGTTGTGGGAAGGTGTATGGGAGTATATGTGTGTGTATATATAGGTATATTTGGGGGCATATGTATATGCATGTTTGTATGTCCTGCATATATATATTCATATACACAATAAAGCACAGAGAGGGCACAGTTATAGATATTTCCTAGACATAATATCCAAACACCTCATGGGATTGATTTACTGGGTTTGAAGGCTCAGAATCATAGTCCTATGGGACAACTAGGTCAATTGCCATAAATTAGTTCGTAAAAATATTGTTCTACATCATAGTTTGGTGAGTAGCATCTGAGGTCTTAAAAGCTTGTGAGTGACCATCTAAGATACAACTATTGGTCTCTTCCCATCTGGAGCAAAGGAGAGTGAAGGAAACCAAAGAAAGACTCAAGGAAGAAATGAGTACACAGGACTAATGGCCCACATGAATCACAGCCTCTTCTAGCCTGAGACCAGCAGAACTAGATGATGCTCAGTTACCACTACCTGGACCGTTCTGACCAGAGGTACAATAAAAGTCCACGTTAGAATGGGAGAAAAATGTAGAATAAAACTCAAATTCATAAAAAAGACCAGACTTACTGGACTGACAAGAGATTAGAGGAACCCCCGAGACTATTGCCCTAAGATACTCTTTTAACCTGGAACTGAAGCCACTCCTGAAGGTCACCTTTCAGCCAAATAATAGATTAGCCTATAAAATAAACAATAACACCTGTGAAGAATATGCTTCTTTAAACAATCAGCTATAAGAAAACCAACAGTCAACATTTACACAAAAGCAAAGATGAGAAAGCAAGAAGAGGCAGGGAAATTGGATAGATGGAAACAGGGAAGGTGGGGTGGAAATGGTGAGAGTGCTGACACATTACTGGGATTGTAACCAATGTCACAGAACAACTTGTGTATGAATTATTGAATGGGAATCTAATTTGTTGTGTAAACGTTCACCTAAAACACAATAAAATACTTTTAAAAAGCTTTCAGAAGGCAATGTAAAACAAAAGCAAGAGGGAAAATGGAATGGAAAAATCACTAAAGATCTGTGTTTCAGGTAAAATTACAGCAGCAGCCATGAAGTGATTTGGGAATACAAATTACCTGAATGTGAGTAGTATGATATCCATTTAATCAAAGTAAACCTCATAAAAAATAAA
>NW_004444037.1:5878103-5879402 GCF_000243295.1 Trichechus manatus latirostris | reverse complement strand
TAGTTCAAAGACACAGACTAGATAGTCCAGAAATGTACCCAAAATGAATAACCTTTTTAACAAATGTGCTGGAACAATTGGATATCTATATGGAAAAAAAAAAAAAAAAAAAGAATCTCATTTCTTATCTAATACTATATACAAAAATTAACTCAAAATGGATTATAGATCTACATGTGAAACTTAACATTATAAAATTCTAGAAGAAAACAGGAGAAAATTTTAGTGACCCTGCACTTAGGCAAACAATTTGAAAAATTGAATTCAAAAAGCACAAACTATAAAAGAAAAAAAATGTTAAATTGGACTTTATCAAATTAAAAACATTTATTCTTAAAAAAACTCTTAAAAAAATGAAAAAACAAGACACAGGTTGGAAGAAAATATTTGAAAAAAAATCTGTTGAATGACTTGTATTCAGAATACATAAAGAATTCTTTCAACTCGATAATCAAAGGACAAGCAACCCAATAAAAAATGAGCAAAATACTTGAATAGACATTTCATCAAGAGAATATACAGAAGGAAAACAAACACATGAAAAGATACTCAAAAACATTAGACATTAGGAAAATGTAACTTAAAACCAGTGAAATACTGTTGTATGTCCACTAGAATGACTAAAATTACAAAGACCGACAATACCAAGCGTTGGCAAGGATATGGAACAATTGTAACTCTCATACTTTTTTTTCTGGTAATGCAAAATAACACAGCAGCTTTTAAAAAGAGGTTGGCAATTTCTTAAAAAGTGAAACATACTCTTACTATATGACCCATTAATTCCATTCCTAGGTATTTACCCAAGAGAAATGAAAACATATATCAACTCAAAGTTTTATATGTGCATGTTCTTATTAGCTTTATTCATAACATTCAAAAACTGGAAACAACCCAAATGTCCATCAACACATGAACAGATAAACAAATTGTGGTATATTCATACGATGGACTACAACTCAGCCATAAAAAGAAATGAACTATTGATACATGGTCTAATATTGCATTATGCTACATTGAAGAATCCAGGCATAAAACACTATATACTGTATGATTCTATTTATATAATATTCTAGAAAAGGAAATATACTAGTAATAGAAAGTAGATCAGTGGTTACCAAGGATCTAGGGGTTGGAAAAGAGATTGACTGCTGAAAGGCTGTGATACAACTTTTTAGAGTAACCTTCTATATCATTATTTTGGTGGTGTTTACAGGACTGTCACATTTGTCAAAACTCTTGAATTGTACACCTAAAATAGATGTATCTTCTTGTATGTAAATTATTTCAATAAAGCTG
>NW_004444037.1:5854250-5855469 GCF_000243295.1 Trichechus manatus latirostris | reverse complement strand
CAATGGCAATGATCAAAAAACAGAAAACAACAAATGCTGGCAAGGCTATGGGGAGATTGGAACTCTCATACAATGGTAGTGGGAATGTAAAATGGTACAACCACTATGGAAAACAGTATAGTGCTTCCTCAAAAAGCTAGAAATAGAAGTACCATATGATTCAGCAATCCCCCTCCTAGGTATATATCCTAGAGATATAAGAGCCATGACACAAATAGACATATGCACACCCATGTTCATTGCAGCATTAACAATAGCAAAAAGATGGAAGCAGCCTAAGTGCCCATCAATGAATGAAAGGATAAACAAACTGTGGTACATACACCCAATGGAATACTACACAACTTAAAGGATAATGACGAACCTGCAAAACATCTTACAACATGGATGAACTTGGAGGACATTATGCCGAGTGAAATAAGTCAGTCACAAAAGGACAAATATTATATGAGACCACTAGTAAAAAAATCAAGAAAAGGTTTCACACAGAAACATTCTTTGATGTTTACCAGGGATGGGGTGGGAGAGCGAATCACTAAGCAAACAGTAGACACATGCTAACTTAGGTGAAGGGAGGGATAGATAATACACAGTATGGGAGAAGTCAGCACAACATAATCAAGGTAAAGGAAGACACTGGCACACAAGAATAAAAGGCAATAACGGTAAATACTAATACATATACAATCTTGCAACAACAGTAATAACAAACAATAATGTACGAGTGGATATGTAAGCTGAACAGGTGTGGGAAGGTGTATGGAAGTACATCCACATAGCTATATATGTGTACATGCTGCAAATATACTCATTCATGCAATAGTGTGCACAGGGGACACAGTCATGAAAGCTTCTTATCCATAGCCATACCCCTCCTAGGTTGAGATACTGGGCTTGAGGGCTAGGGACCATAGTCTTGGGGGACTTCTGGGTCAATTGGCATGTCATAATCTATATAGACAATATTCTACATCCTACCTTGGTCAATAGTGACTGGGGTCTTAAAAGCTTGCAAGCAGCCATCTGAAGAGTGAAGAAAACCGAAGACTCAAGGAAACAATTAGTCCAAAGGACTAATAGACCACATGAACCACTGCCTCCACTAGCCTGAGACCAGAAGAACTAAACAGCTACCACTACTGACTGCTCTGATCAGAACCACTATAGTAGGTCATGGACAGTGTGGGAGAGAAATGCAGAATAAAATTCAAACTCGTAA
>NW_004444037.1:5824356-5852100 GCF_000243295.1 Trichechus manatus latirostris | reverse complement strand
AAGGGACACTATCCAACCTGTTGTTAGCTGCCACAAGTTGGCCCCTGACTCATGGTGACCCCATGTGTTACAGAGTTGAACTGCTCTATAGGGTTTTCTTGGCTGTAATCTTTACAAAAGCAGTTTGCCAGGCCTTTCTTCTGTGGAGCCACTAAGTGGGTTCAAACTGCCCACCTTTGGGTTAGCAGCCAATCCAAAACTGCTTTCACCACCCAGGCTCCTACCCAACCTACTATTAACCATATATGGCAGGTTCCTGGTGCTCGATAAAGCCTTGTTTTTCTTCTCATTTTCCTTTAATATTCAATATTTCAAGCATCTGTGAATAGGACAAAGTTCTGTCTTTGTCTTGTGTTCTTTCCCTTGCCCCTATAGTTGTTATTAGTTGCTGACAAGTTGGCTCTAACTCATGGTGACCTGTGTATAACAAAACAAAACATTGCCCAGTCCTTGCCAATCTCCATGGTCATTGGTATGTTTGAGTCCATTATTGTGGCTCTTGTGTCAATCTATTTCATTGAGGGCTTCTCTCACTTTTGCTGACCCTCTACTTTACCAGACATGATGTCCCTTTCTAGTGATTGGTCTTTCCTGATGACATGTCCAAAGTAAGCCAGTCAAAGTCTCACCATCCTCTCTTCTAAGACAGATTTGTTTGTTCTTTTGGCAGTCCATGGTATATTCAATATTCTTTACCAACTTCACAGTTTGAATGCATCAATTCTTCGGTCTTCCTTTTTCATCGTCCAACGCCCGCATGCATATGAGGCAACTGAAAAGGCTTGAGTCAGGCTTGCTTAGTCATCAAAGTGACATTTTTGCTTTTTCCTTTGCCTCCAAAAGCTCTTTTTACTCACCATCCATCCTACCTCAACTTTGCCCCATAAACAAAAATGTCAAAAGGTCATCTCCACGATCAAGGCTGTTCTCTTGTAAACCTCTTTATAGCACCGAAAGATGACCTGGCAAGGAGAGAAGATTCGATTTTATACTTGGGGAAGAGTCTTGTTCCATAAACTGAAATATTCGTGTTCATCACAGACTATTTCCTTCCTGGTCCTGGTGTTCCTTACAAGGCAAGGTGATTCAAAAGGCCAGTTTAGTCAAACTTCCACCAACCTAAAATAGATTGTGTGCAGCCCAATCTCTCTATCCTGCCCTTCACCTCTCTTGTAAAGCAGGTTGCTTAGGTAAGCAAGATGAGCTGGGAGCGTCTTTCGCTGAGTTCTGGGTGAGTGCGGCCATATATCACTTCAAAATCACCCTGTATTTTCTTCTTTAATATTCCACTCAGGCCTTCTGTTTATGTGATTACGGCGTTTTCCTTCCAAATTGCACCCTAATTCCCATTCATGTTTCTTGCCACTGTTAAAATTTCCAGATTACAGGATTTCTTTCTAGTGTGTTTAATCTTGAGTAAATCAGTATGGCTATACTATTTTCCATCAATTTCATCTTAAGTGAATTGAATCTTGTTCTCATTTGAGATGGGGAAGGGGTTGGGAAAGGCTACATAGAGAACAGTGATGACTATATCACCCTGGTCTGTGTTATCCTCGGCCCAAGAATATGTTTTCACTTTGACCTTTGCGGGAGTCATCCTAGACCTAATTCCTGGTACTCATTTCGCTTTGAGCCCCATAGACCTATCCACTTTACCAAAGTAGATAGAAAAGGAGAAATGGGTAACTAAATATTTGATTTTTTCCTAGTAATATTAAAATAACCACAATCCATAGAAGAAAAGAACTTTGTTCTTGTTTCAGTGAGAAGTAGGTACAAATCTTGAATTTAAATCAAAGTCATCCTGACTCTCATAAATATATCCAATCCAAGAGTACACATTTCTTCCCTTTGGGTCCTTTCTGGAAAATGTGACATATACAGCTAAGTTTAACAACTGTTGTCAGAAAAGCAGCTCATAATGAACTTTCAGAGGACTGTTGGTATACAACTTTATGCCCTCCTGATATTTAAAATATATATATATATATATATATATATATATATATACATATATATATATAAAGACTGAAAACAATTTTGATTAAAAATCAAAACAAAAATATTCTCTCGGAAATGAGTCAACCTTTGGCGAATTAAATTGCCCTGTTGCTGCAGCCAGTGTTTTCTGACTTTTGTGGAATCCCTAGCCACATGATAAGGTGCCTGACACAAGGTTTCTGGCCTTGCGACTTGGGCTAAGATGGTGGCAGTGCTGGAGGGTAGAGGTCAGGGGAGTCAGCCACTCCACATCTTTCTTCCCTGCCACTCTCTGAGCAGGTGGTTCCCATAATAACACTTCGCTGCCGGCAAAACTGCTCTCTGAAAAAGACTTGAATCCCCACCTGCACTCATTTATTCCTGCATTTCATTTCAAGGCCATATGGTGTTTGCATTTACAATAATTCCTTGCTGCTTCCTGATTGCACACAGGTTCAGAAAGTGAACTTTACTATTGTCAAGTGCAAGGGTCAGGTGTTATGACTCTGCTTAGCAACTCTTGAATAATGAAAGTGGTGCCCAGGAGAGAGAAAGGGTCTGGACCAGCTGGAAACACTGAGTAATGGAGGGTGTCTAAGAAAGAACATTAAACACCATACACACAGATGCTTCCCTTGAGAATAATTTGGCGAACACTTTACCCTCCGCATTGGAATTCCTCTGAGGATGGATCATCTTTGAGGACTCTATCTACCTAAGATGTACTGGACGCTCTCACTTTATTCACCCCCCTCCCCACACTCCTTGCTCCAGACACATCCTATTCTGGTCAAATGCCCCATTTGTAGATGCCCTCATCACTGATCAGCTCTTCCCAAAACACCAACCCATAACCCCTTGCTCCTGGAGTTATTTCCCAGCCTGCCTATGGCTTCCTCATTCAAAACTCATTACCATCCACAGCCTGCCTGGGTTTTTTCAACACAGTTTTCGTCAGAGGATGTGAAACCCTACTCCTTTCTAACAAGGAAGAAAATATGGTATCAGAGCTATACTAGAAAGCAGTGCCTTCTGGCCTAGTTGGTTTATTCAAGTGACTACCTCTAGCTAACTCATTCATTCATCTATGAAGTATTCGTTGAATGTCTCCTCTGTACCAGACATTGTTCTAGCTCTGGGCATAAAATAGTGAACCAAGTAGCCAAGGTCTCTGATCTTATGAAGATTATCGTCTTGTGGGAGAGATAGTCTAAAACAAATAAACAAAGAAAGAAACTAGGGGATTTCAGATCTTATCGTGATTACCACTATGAATATGAATAAAATCAAACAGATTAATGTCATAAGGAGTGAGCGGGGATCTCTTTAGACTAGATGACTGGGAAAGATTATCTGAGGTTGTGACATCTGGGCTGAAATTTGAATGGCAAGAAAGAAATATAGTGTATTGTCCACTGTAAAGAAAGCAGGCATGGGAAGGAAACAAATATTCCCTTAATAAAATAATGTCACAGTCATTACCTCTTAAGAAGTAAGATCAAAATCATGTTAGTAAGAATATTCTTGTCTTCTGTAAGATCCAGTTGTGATATGTTTGTAACAGTTAGTATGTGCTGTGGCACCGCATGTTATTCTTTAAGGAATTGAGGTAGATTTGGGTCACGCCATGCTGGTGCAGACTGAGGTGGAATTGGATCGCTCATATCTTATCCCCAGTCACAGCACCAGAATCCACAGCGCCCCCTTTGGCAGACAGAAGAAGCCTGGACAGTAAAAAACTTCCATTAACATCTGGCTGAAGGTGGACACATTAGAATTTTCAAGACCCAAGAAGGGCCTGAGGGCCAGAAAGAGAATCTTATAGGAAGCAGTGGGATATTCTGAAGGAAAGTAAGTGGGTTGCTAGGGGAGGAGAACAGTATTAAAAAGAGACTATGAAGTGGTTAAGATCCTTAGGTGGTGTGAACAGTTTGAGCTAAACTACTAACCTGAAGGTTGGATTTCGAACCCATCCAGTGGTGTTGCAGAAGAAAGGCCTGGTGATCTGCTTCCTTAAAGATTACAGACAAGTAAACCCAATGGAGCGGTTATACTCTGTAACACATGGAGTCAGTCTGGTTTGGTTTGGTTTTTATAGAGTGGTGGTGGTTGGGTAGATGGAGGGAGAAAGAAGTTTTAAGATTAGTGGGCACTGAGCTTATGTTAATGGTGGTGGAATAATTTGGAAAAAGACGATGATAATGGTTGCACAACGTGAAGAATGTAATCAATGTCACTGAATTATACATGTAGGAATTGTTGAATGTTTGTTGTGTATATTTTTACCACAAGAAAATTTAAGAATAAAAGGACAGAGAGACTATGGGAGGAAAGCTGTGCAGTAACAAAAACTGCTTCAACCTTCATCAGAGGCCATGTGCCTTCTATTCAGAGAAGATGGGAGCAGGGAGGGAGAGCACGCACTCTTTGATCCACTGAGTGAGCTGGAGCTTGGGGCAGAGTTTGATAGTTCCTTAGTTACCCAGTGCTGCTGTAACAGAGATACCACAAGTGGGTGGCTTTCATGAACAGAATTTTATTTTCTCATAGTTTAGGAGGTTAGAAGTTCAAATTCAGGGCTCCGGCTCTAGGAGAAGTTTCCCTCTGTCTCAGCTCGTCAGAGTTCCTTGGCGATCTACGTGTAGCATCTATCTTTCCCCATTTGTGCTTGCTTGCTTCTGTGCCTAATCTGCTCTACTTATATCTCAAAAGTGATTGGCTTAAGACACCCTCTACACTGATATGGTCTCATTAACATAACAAAGAAAACCCTACTTCCAAATGGGATTATATCCACAGGTATAAACCAACCAACTAACTTGTTGTCATGGAGTCGATTCCAACTCATAGCCACCCTATAGGACAGTGTAGAACTGCCCCATAGGTTTTTCAAGGCTGGCTGTAATCTTTAAGAAAGTTGACTGTCACATCTTTCTCCAGTAGAAAGGCTGGTGGGTTCGAACCGCCAACTTTTCGGTTAGCAGCTGAGTGCTTAACCACTACACCACCAGGGCTCCTTTTCCACAGGCACACCAAAAACAAAACAAAACAAACCCATTGCCATCTAGTAGATTTTGACTCATAGCAACCCCATAGGACAGAGTAGAACTGCCCTGTAGGGTTTCCAACGATCGGCTGGTGGGTTTGAACTGTTGACCTTTTGGTTAGCAGCCAAGCTCTTAACCACTAAGCCACCAAGGCTCCATAGGGGTTAGGATTTACAACACATATATTTGCACGGCACAGTTTAATCCATTAACAGATAGGTATGCCCTCCGCCTGCCCATCATTAGTAGTAAGAACTACATGCCAGGACAGGAGACCTATGGGGAAACAGTAAATCTCTTGCCTCTATGGAAAAGTACAGGAAATGCTATACAGGCACCTTTGCTCCTTGCTGCCTGAGCAGTTTTGGCCAGGGCCCTGGTGGTCAGTGTGAGCCTGCCATTCAGCAGTGGATGCAGAGTAATGAGGCAGAAACCTGGATGGGCCCAACATGGCAGACCCAAATGTTGTTGAGAGCATAAGCTCTGGGGTCAGCTTCCCTTGACTCATGGCTTTGTCATTTGAAACAAATGACATTTGAAACAAATGAGCCTCCCTCCCTTCCTTCCTCCTTCAGTCCTTTCTCTTTTTCCTTCTTACCAAGATTCCCACAACTGATTTCCTGTGCTGTCTTCAGAAGTCATCAGCCCTCGAGGCATATGAAAGGCATATCTAACAATTTTCACTCACATTTTATCTGCCTGCCTGCAGCATGCATTGAAATCAGACTGCTCAGAACCCGATTATATGAAGCACGTTGATTTTCATTGGATGGACTTAACTGCTGCTTCTAAATATCCTGGTGTTTCCTGGTGATAGTAGCTACCCTTTATGGAGTAATGACTATGGGTCAGGAACTGTCAAGCAAATTACATACATTATCTCATTAAATCCTCACCTATTCTGTGAGGTGTATTAGCCCCTTCTTTGCAGATGTGGAAAATGAGGCTCAGATAAATACGGAACTTGCCCAACAGTGCACAGATAGTAAGTCAGAAGTGGGGTTCAAACCCAGGGGTTCAGACTGCAAAAGCCATGCTCTAACTACTGGGTTCAGAAGGCAGTGGTGAAATTCTCCCCTTCCCTGAGGGAGACCCAGGTTTGATTCCTAATCAAAGTCGCTCATGTGCAGCCACCACTCATCTGTCAGTGGAGGCTTGCATGTAAGCTTTCAGCAGAGCTTTCAGACTAAGACAGACTAGGAAGAAAGGCCTGGTGATCTATTTCTGAAAACATTAGTCAGTGAAAACCCTATGGATCACAATGGTCCGACCTGCAACCAATCATGGGAATGGCACAAGACTAGGCAGAGTTTCGTCCTATTGTGCACGGGGTTGCCTTGAGTCAGGGTCCAGTTCAATGAGAGTTAACAACAACAACCACTAGGTTATTCCAACCCGGCCTTGTTAAGGCAGTGCAGGAGTTTTTGCTTGTATTCTTGTATTGCAGTATTTCATCAAGATCCATGTCAAGTTTCATTGCTATTACTTTTGTTTGCATTCTCCTTCCTAAATTGCTTTAATCTCTAAATCCCTGTTATTACTTTTTTTCCTCTTACGACACTGGCTTTTCTAAATATGCTTAATATCACATCATGATTAAGGTCCTAACCCCAGCTCACATGCCCACATCCTGAAAGCATCAAAGCAACGTTGCCTGAGGCAGAGAGACAAAGAAATGAAAACACAATGTTAGTATTTCCGCAGTATGTTTGGAGACCCCACGAAGAACCAGCTGCTGTGTGGTGCATACAAAGGCATCACCCTGTTCTCTAGACAGGGTCCACTGATGACCCTTCTTTTAAAAAAGGGATATTGTGTTCTCATTGTAAATTTACCAAGAGATCGCTGCTATTAAATAGCGGCTGGTGCAGATTGCTCCTGCCTGGCAGCATTCAGTGATGGGGATGTCAGGAGGCATTTTAAGCTTGGAGGGAGGGTAGGTTTTTCTCTATAATACTCTAGGCCTTCTCCCAGTGACAGCTCTAAGAGTGCTCTTAGAAAAAGGTCACTGGTTATCATGACTTCTGCAGACAAGTCTGTAGAAAAGAATAAGCCTTGAAGTTCTTTCCAAAGGTCATCTGACTCCAGACCTGGCTGATGTCCCTACAGCTGCAGGCCTTGGCCAAGGACTTCCAGAGCACAGGGAGGCCATCTGCAATGCCACCAGTAAAGGAATCCATGCCAGCTACCGTGGGAGGCATAGGAAGGGAGGTTGAGGACAGCTGGCTCCATGGGCAAGAGGACTGTATTCCTGTGGAATGTAGTGCCCAAGGATATTTGCAAACCATACTGAAGCTGCTCAGCCTTCCCCGTTTGTATTAGCATAATTGTATTTCGGTATTTATGAAACAGATTCATTCGTTCTTGCTTCCTGTTGTTCTTAGCTGCCAACAAGTCAGCCCCCAACTCATGGCGACCCCATGTGTTACAGAGTACAACCACTCCACAGGATTTTCAATGGCTGATATTTCAGAAGTAGATCACCAGGCATTTCTATCAAGGAGCCACTAGGTCGGTGTGAACCGCCAACCTTCATGTTAATAGCCGATCGCAAACCATTTGCTCCACCCAGGCTCCTCTCTTCCTTCCTATCTTCCAATATTTCAGTTAATAAATATTCATCAACTGGCTACTACAGACTACTGAATCCTTGGTAGTGAAAATGGTTAATGCATTCAGCTGCTAACTGAAAGGTTAGAAGTTCGAGTCCACCCATAGGCACCTTGAAAGAAAGGCCTGGTGATCTACGTCTGAAATATCAGCCACTGAAAACCCTATGGAGAACAGTTCTACTCTGATACACATGGGGCTGCCATGAGTAGACTCCACTCCAAGGCAACTGGTTTACGATAGACCATGGACCGTGCTAGCACAGTGAGATAAACCAATGAATACAGAATTGTGGCTGCAGCCCTAGCTGGGGGAGACAAACAATAAACAAGTAAACAACTAAGTAGTTCATTACAATTAGAGGTATATTTACTACCAAGTTAATGAAACATAAGCTCCAGGGTCTCTCATTTGTATAGATCCCCTTCCAAGGCCCCAGGGGCTGTGTGTGTGGAGAGGGTGGTTAGGGAGATGGGACAGATTAGCAATGTATGCACAAGCTCACATGTTTTTGTAAAGTTTGCAAAAGTAAGGTATTTGTGTGTTCTCTTTTTTAAAGAAGGCTCCCCAAATTGTCTAAACTGCAGCCTGATTACAACATAAACAGCGTACATAGATTACCACCTCCAAAGGGGAGTGCAAGCTCCATTCTGGCCTTCTGTGGACTAGAAATGTGAGACCAGTCTGCAGTTGTTGTAAACCGACCTGTTCTCATTTGCCTATTTTCTTTCACAATTGCTTCAGGTTTTCTTATATGCAAATAAAAGTTGATAAAACTCAGCCTGGGGTAGCAGAAGAACTTCTCCATCATTCAAAAGAAGAATTTAAAAGTCACCATGAGAGCAACACATTGTTACTGAAAATCTGCCTGTCTAAGCTCTGCCTTCCTCACCACAGAGAAAAAGAAGGGAGGCAAGAAAGTAAGACTGTACAAAACATACTGATTTGAAAGCAGTATTAATATTATTGTGAGGATAGGTTGATTAGGACCTGAGGAGGATCTAAGTTGAAAGTGTAAATGCAAGAAAAGAAAACCAAAGAAAAACCAAACCCAGTTGTTGTCGAGTCAACTCCGACTCATGGTGACCCTGTGTGTTACAGAGTAGAACTGCTCCGTAGAGTCTTCTTGGCTGTTACCTGTACGGAAACAGATCACCAGGACTTTTTTCCGAAGTGCTGCTGGTAGGTTCAAACCACAAACCTTTAGGTTAGTACAGTGCAAACCTTTTGTGCCACACGCGGACCTTAAGAAAAGGAAAAGGAAACCATAATATCAGGATCCCCTGAGGAGGCTGGGCTGACTACAGGGCACCTGGGCTGGAGCGTGTTAAGGATTGAAGTGTGTCCCCAAAAAATATGTATTATAAATCCTAACTTGTGGATGTAATCCCATCTGGGAGTAGGGGTTTCTTTGTTATGTTAATGAGACCACATCAGTGTAGGGTGTTTTAAACCAAATCCCTTTTGGGTGTGTGTGTGTTTGTGTGTGTGTGTGAGAAAGAGAGATAAAAAGAGAAGATTAGGCACAGAGAAGAAAGGGCAAATGAGGGAAGATGGATGCCACATGAAGATCACCAAGGAATCGAGGAACAGCAGCTGAAAGAGAGAAAAATCTTCCCCCAGAGCAGACGGAGAAAGCCAGTGCCCTGAATTTGGACTTCTAGCCTTCCAAACTATGAGAAAATAAATTTCTGTTCATTAAAACTACCCACTTGTGGTATTTCTGTTATAGCAGAACTGGGAGACTAAGACAGAGGGAAAGCATGGGAGATTGGAGCAGAACTACTGGTCTGGCCTGCAGTTACCATCATGAAGGATGGAGACTTTCCCATCAGCTCTCCAGGATGACAGAGATGATCTAGCTGTCATCTGGAAATCGGGGGGCTGGAAATTCTGAACCTGTTTTTGTTAAAGACTTCCTGAGGGAGTTTGGGTTACCTGGGCAGAGACGTTTCAGTAGAAAAGAGCAGCTTTCTATGATAATATCATCATCTCAAAGGGAAACATGTGAGGGTTGAAGGAGAAACCCATTGCTGTCAAGTTGATTCCGACTCACAGTGACCCTATAGGACAGAGTAGAACTGCCCCCACAGGGTTTCCAAGGAGGAGCTGATGGATTCGAACTGCCAGGATTTTGGTTAGCAGCCAAACACTTAACCACTGTGCCACCAGGGCTCCTTGAAGGAGAAGGCAGTACCAAAATAACTACTGGGGGTTAAGGGCAGGAGAATGGGGAAAGTATAGATCAAATCAGATTAGTCAGTCATTGAAAATAGTTAAAACTGGATGACGGGCACATGGGAGTTCATTATACTATTCTGTCTACCTTTACATACATTTAAAATTTTTCATGTTAAAAAAATAAAAATGGGGAAGGATGACAGAAATAATGGTGATGGTTGAAGAACATAATAAACATAATCGATGCCACTGAATTGCACATGTGAAGAATGTTGAAATGGCAAATGTTTTGTTACGTATCTATTTATCACAATAAAAATAAAGTAAAAGTAAAAATAAGATATGAAAAATGACAGTAAGAAACTAAAAGTTGCTTTATCATTATTTTCCTGATAATATGTCAGTTATCACTTTTTATCTAGGCCTGTTTTCTCCACATGCCTTTCTGCTCTCGTTTCATAAAGTTCATTTGCATCCTGTGGAGGATGCCCAATGAGTTTCAAAAGCGTTCCTCTGGTTCTTGTAGTAAATCATTTTCAAGGGTTTGCCGCCCCTCTAATCTTTAGGATAATATTAAACTTTTCATTTTCTGTAATAGTTTTTTGTAGACATTATGTGGGCTTTTTTTTTAATGTGTCATCATTAAGTCAGCGTAGACCCTCCAGATGCAGGGTTTTCCAAAAGAACAGGGGTTAAGGATTTTTTTTGGCTCCATTTTCTGCTCGTCTGGATACTGATTGAATCTCCTCAAAGCCACAGCTTAAGGGCAGGTTAATACCCTATGGTCTAATAATTTCTGGGTCAATTTCTAGTGTCTGTTATTTTGGTCTTTTTATTTATTATTGTTATTATTATTTTGGTACAAATATACCTAATAAAACATTTGCCTATTCAACAATGTTTACATGTAAATTTCAGTGATGGTGATTACATTTTTCATGTTGTCCAACCACTATCACTATTCTTTCTCCAATTATTTCACCACTATTAACATAAACTCTGTGCTCCCTAAACAGTAACTTCCCTTTTTCTCCTCCCTCCCAGTCCTGGTAACCACTAACAAGCTTTGGCTTCCATATATTTGCCTATTTCATATAAGCAAAATCATCTATAGTATTCGTCCTTTTGTGACTGACTAATTTCACTCAGCATAATATTTTCAAGGTTTATCCATGTTGTGGCATGTCTCCAGACTTCATTTCTCTTTACGGCAAAGCGATATTCCATTGCATATGTGTACCACATTTTATTTGTTAACAGTAATGTTCATCTGTTTTTGGAAGTTTTGCTTGTTTTCACCTTTTGGCTATGGTGAATAGTGCTGCAGTGAACCCTGGTATACAGATTTCTGTTTGTGTTCCTCCTGCCTTCCCTTTTTCTGGGGTTATACCTAGGACTGGGATTGCTGGGTATTTTGGCCTTTTTTATAGTAGCCAAATCTGTATCCCAACTAGTACACTTAAGTAATTGCATCCTTTTTAGTCCTTATCTTAGAATCTTAGACCTGTAATCTCTGACAACCTGCACGATTCTTCCCTTACATGTACTTGGAGACTTCAGACAATGAAATCTCTCTTTTTTTCCCTGATGGTTGCACTCAATTGTGAAATTGAGCAATAGACACGCATGAAGCTGTGGACCCTTTTCGCCAGTTAGAGGCTGGCCCATTCCATCACATAGCGGCAGGGTCCTTAGGCTGCCACTGCATGTGGCCCATTAAAAAGCATCTAGGATTAGCTAGTCCAGAGGACACTACACCTCCAGCAGCACACATCTGTGCCCCACTCACTCATCCTCGGACACTTTAAACTTTCTTCTACACTTTTCACAATAGCCGAAAGGTAGAAACAGCCTGAATGTGCATTAACAAATGGGTGGATAAACAAAATGTGGGATATATATACGATGGAATAGTACTCAGCCGTAAAGAGAAATGAAGTCCTGATACATGAGGCAACATGCGTGAACCTTGAAAACATTATGCTGAGTGAAGTAAGTCCGTCACAAAGGGACAAATACTGTCTGACTTCACTTACACGAAATATTTAGGATAAACAAGTGTATAAAGACTAAAGTTTGTTAGTGGTTACCAAGAGTGGGTGGGAGGGAGCGGAACGGGGAGAATCATTGCTTAGGTGACACTGAGCTTCTGTTAAGAGTGACGGGAAAATTTGGAAATGAATAATGATAAAGGTTGAACAACCTGATAAACATAACTAATGTCACTGAATGGTACGTGTAAAGAAGGTTGAAAAGGTAAATGATTTGTTACATATCTATTTGCCACAAAAAAAAAAAAAATAACAAAAACTTGCTTCTAGACATTCTGTATCCTGAGTGTTTTACCCAGGAGCCTGGAGTCAGAGGAATTTCCCAAGCCTGCTAGAAGTAGTTACACGGGCCCTAAGACTTTGACAATAATCTAATCAAAACGCCAGTACCTTACCCAGGAAATTTTATCCCACAAATAACTATCACAGAACTCTTTGTTAGCAGAGTAGTCTTGCTATTCTTTAACATTATTGTCCTCAGGAGTGCTACATGTAGCTGGACCAGCTGTGCAATGCATGACCTGCACCACCCTACATAATGACCCTGATCACCTTCCTACTTCAAAGTGGTGAAAAACTATGGCTTCATCTAAACTGATTTTTTAAATATTTTGATCAGTTTCTTCATAAATGGCACCAGCTAACAGTCTCTGGGGGTCCCTGTGTGGTGCAAATGGTTAACGCACTCGGCCACTAACCAAAAGGTTGGATGTTCAAGCCCACCCAGAGGCACCTGGTGGTCTACTTCTGAAAAGTCAGCCATTGAAAACCCAATGGAGCACAGTTCTATTCTGACACACATGGGGTCATCATGATTTGAAATCAACTTGATGGCAACCAGTACTGGTAATAGTCCCTGACACAGCCTTTTCCAAATCCAACCTAAATATATACAAAGAGGGAGAAAAAGTTTAAATCTTATAACCTTAAAAAGTAGAATCGACATTTAATCTACCGCTAAACAAAATTCCCATTATCTACAAGGCCAATGGAACTGGATTGAAAAGCACAATCACTAGACCACTCCATGAAGCAGAGAAAGGCCCACCGTGGAACAGGGTCTGCGTTTTGCACAGCTACAGAAGGTACCATTCACATCATAGTCTATGTGACTGGAGTACGCTGGACCATGTGGCCATACACAGGACCCATGCTGCGGGAAACGTGGAAACGTGTCCCTACTTCACCCTTAGCTCCCTGTC
This sequence comes from Trichechus manatus latirostris, assembly GCF_000243295.1. NCBI lineage: Eukaryota > Metazoa > Chordata > Mammalia > Sirenia > Trichechidae > Trichechus > Trichechus manatus. The sequence goes on along the minus strand of NW_004444037.1, from coordinate 5,839,026 downwards.
ACCCCAAATCAGAAACACAAAGCATATCCTCAGCAAAAAACATGATGGTGATCCCCTTTTACTAACATGTTTTTTGAGGCAGCCAGATGACCATTTTCTTCCTAACTCACACAGCTCCTTGCTCTCCAGAGACTGTAACCCCTCAAAAGTAAACGAGCAGAAAGTAGGGCTTGGTGTAAGTAGCAGAGAAAATAGACTGTGACAATTTGTGTCCTTGGACACGTAGATTAAATTTAAATAAACATAAAAGTCTGTATGGGGAGGAGAAAGAAGCACCCTGAAGCACTGTATTGAAGGATGAAGTCCAAGCTGCAATGAGGCATTGCAGAAAAACAAGTCTCCAGGAATTGATGGAGTACCAATTGAGATGTTTCAACAAACAAATGTAAAACTGGAAGCACTCTTTAGTCTATACCAAGAAATTTAGAAGACAGCTACCTGGCCAACCGACTGGAAGAGATCCACATTTATGTCTATTCCCAAGAAAGGTGATCCAACTGAATGTGGAAATTATCGAACAATATCACTAATATCACACACACAAGTAAAATTTTGCTGAAGATAATGAAAAAACTGCTGCAGCAGTACATCAACAGGAAACTGCCAGAAATTCAAGCTGGATTCAGAAGAGAACGTGGAACAAGGGGTATCATTGCTGATGTTAGGTGGGTCTTGGCTGAAAGCAATGACGTTTACCTGTGTTTTATGGACTATGTAAAGGCAGTCAGCTGTTGGATCATAACAAATTATGGATAACATTGGGAAGAATGAGAATTCTAAGGCACTTAATTGTGCTCATGAGGAACCTGTACATAGACCAGAAGGTAGTCATTTGAACAGAACAAGGGGATATTGCATTTTTTTAAATCAGGAAAGGTGTGCGTCACCATACTTACTCAATCTGTATGCTGAACAAATAATCCAAGAAGCTGGGCTATATGAAAAACAATGAGGCATCAGTATTGGAAGAAGATTCATTAACAGCCTGCTCTATGCAGATGACATAACCTCGTTTATTGAAAGTGAAGAGGACTTGAAGCACTTATTGATGAAGATCAAAGACTACAGCCTTCAGTATGGATTACACCTCAACATAAAGAAAACAAAAATCCTCACAACTGGACCAGTAAGCAACATCATGATAAACAGAGAAAGTATTGAAGTTGTCAAGGATTTCGTTTTACTTGGATCCACAATCAGCGCCTATGGCAGCGGCAGTCAGGAAGTCAAATGACGTATTTATTGCATTGGGCAAATTTGGTGCAAAAGACCTCTTTAAAGTTTTAAAAAGTGTTAAAAAGCAAAGATGTCACTTTGAGGACTAAGGTGCACCTGACCCAAGCCATGATATTTCCAACTGCCTCATATGCATGCGAAAGCTGGACAATGAATAAGGAAGACAGAAGAATTAATGCCTTTGAATTATGGTGTTGGTGAAGAATATTGAATATACCATGGACAGCCAGAAGAATGAATAAATCTATCTTGGAAGAAGTACAGCTAGAATGCTCCTTAGAAGTGAGATTTTGTCTTAAGCACTTGGGACATGTTATCAGGAGGGACCAGTCCCTGGAGAAGGACGTCATGCTTGGTAAAGTAGAGGGTCAATGAGAAAGAGGCAGACCCTTCCTTGATGAGACTGATTGACACAGTGGCTGCAACAATGAGCTCAAACAGCAACTATTGTAAGGATGGTGCAGGACCAGGCAGTGCTTTGTTTTGTTGTACACAGAGTTGCTATGAGTCGGAACCAACTCAATGGCACTTAATAATATATGTATTTATTGCGTGGATGAATGACAGGCAGGAGAGGCTCAATAAACAGAGAAACAGGGGCTCTACAGAGATACCTGAAGGCAGGTGGACAGACTGGTATTAGTAGGATTCAGAGATAGAACTGCTGTACTTTTAGGGCACTAGGTAGGTTACCAAGGAGCCCTGGTGGTGCAGTGGTTAAGCGCTCAGCTGCTAACTGAAAGGTCTGTCGTTTGAACCCACCAGTCACTCCGTAGGAGAAAGACGTGGCAGTCTGATTCCACAAAGATTACAGTCTTGGAAACCTTATGGGGCAGTTCTACTCTGTCCTATAGAGTTGCTGTGGGTAGGAATCGACTCGAGGGCAATGGGTTTAGGTAGGTTACCTAGGCAGGTACTCAGACACTTCAAACAACACATGTAAGTAAAACTAGATCTCAAAAAATCCTGCTACTATCCTTCTGCCACTACTGTGAATCTTCCCTTACAGAAATCTTATATTGTGATAGGCATCATCCTCCCAGCAGCTCTGTAGGGATATTATTGTCCCCATTTTACAGATGAAGATACTGAGGTATAGAGAGCTTAAGTATTTGTCCAAGAAGCAGAGTTAGGCTCTAAATCCAGTTCTGTTTAACTCCAGAAGCAGGAGGGTTTTGATGTGGGAATCCCTGAGTAGAGGTGGGTCTGCAGGCAGAGTGCAAATGACCCTAGTTTTCAAAAAAAAAAAGACAAGGAAGGCTGCAGACCAAGTGATGTGTGTATCTTCCTGGATTCTCTACCCCAGGGATCCTATGTCTTTTTGTGTCTTCTTATCCCTTCTCTGGCAACTGGCCTTAGGTCCCTCTTATAAGCACTTCCTTTGGGGCCCTACCTGATCCTTATCTCTGCTGCTCTGCCTATGTGAAACGTATTTCTAACTACACCCACATCCCTCCCCCCTTCAACTCTTCCCAACTCTGTCTTCCAGCAATGCCAGCCCACTGGGCCCACCTGATAGTTCCCTCCCCTTATATATCCTCACAGGGAGTCAGAGCAAACAAGGGTAGAGGAAGAGGCCCTCACACCCACTGTGGCCCCTCACACTACCCAATACTTTAGGTTAATATTTACCACAAAACCCAGGGCCCCTATCCTGGGGACACTTCTTAATCCACAACCGCTTCAGGTGTCAGTAAACATTTTGACACAGGCAAAAGCATGGCCACTGCTCTTCAGAGGGAATCTGAGCTTGTAAATGAAGAGAATGTTGTGAATAGTCATTTCCATTCAATTTCACAAGCATTGGCTGAGTGCTTACCAATGAGCAATTCAAGAGTCCCACCTCTGGGAGGGTACAGATGGGGGTTCTTTCAGCAGAGGGAAGGATTTCTGGTTTTTGCTTGCTACCTGCCCCAGGCTGTTATTAAAGCTTGCACATGTCCTCCAACAGAACCCCGCACCTGTGACCTGCCACCTTCTGACTGTGAGTGCTCTGCTACCGTTATTAAAGTGTCTCTGCAATTACCCTGACAGGTGAAGAGCACCAGAGAGGTATGCTCCCGACTGCCTGGACCAGCTTACGCTTGCATTTCCTGTGAGTGACATATAATCATGACCTGTATTTAGAGAGCGCCTTTCTCTGAGGAACTCAAGTGGCCTTCGAGACATAATCTCATTATTTCTCTCAACAGCTGTATGAGGTGAAGCAGGAACAAGGATTCTTCACCAACCCTGCCCCATTTCCAGAAGAGAGAACTGAGGCCCGAAGAAATTAAGGTCAAATACAAGTCGGTGCCAGAGTTAGTAATAAAATTTGTGTCTCCTCCTTCATCCCTTCCTGACAGTCTGAGCGTAAGTTGGGATTTCCGTGTTTTACACGTACGGGCTTCAAAATCGGAGCTTTGTGAATCTGCGCTCCTTCACAGAGGAGGGCAGGTGAACAAGACTGAATAAAAAGACTCAGAAAGAGAATACAAGTTTTAAAATAAATGAGAAGCAGAGGAAAGATTGGGGGTGGGCAGAAGAGTGAGAAGGGGGAGGCTTCAAAGCTCAGGATTGTTGAGGTCTGGGTTCATCATATGAAAACACTGGTGGTTCAATTGTAGAATTCTCACCTTCCATGTGGGAGACCCAGGTTCGATTCCCAGCCAATGCCCCTCAAGTGCAGCAGCCAATTGTCATTGGAGGCTTGTGTGTTGCTATGATGCTGAACAGATTTCAGCAGAGCTTCCAGACTAAGTCAGATTAGGAAGAAAGGCCTGGCAATCTACTTCTGAAAAATCAGCCAATTAAAACCCTGTGGATCGCAACAGTCCAATCATAGTGTGCACGAAGTCACAATGAGCCAGAGGATGACTCTATGGTAGCTAACAACAGTAACCCCTGAAAGCATAAGCATGTTGTCTTTACTGGGTGTGAAGCCCAATGAATGATGTTCCTTGACTCATGTGTAAGGATTAATGGCTTATTTACTCTTCAGGGTTCATTGATTTTTGAAATATTCAAAACACAGGCAGATGGCTGAGCAGCTCTCATGGCTGTGGTTTATGGTTCTGCTTTCTCAGGTATGGCTGCTCAGTGCCAGGTTGTTGCTAAACAAGAAATAGGGGGTAGCACTGACTAGAATAACAATAAAGATAACAGCTAACTTTTATTGATCAGTTACTCTGAGACAGACAAAATTATTCATGCATATTATCATATTTAATCTTCTCACCAAACTTATGGGGTTGTATCATTACCCCATTTTACTGTTGAGAAAACTGAGCCTTAAAAATTATAGCTAACGAGCCCAATATGTATTACCTGACTCTTTCCTAATATTCCCAGACTCATTAGATGATTCTGCAAGTTAACAACTGATCAGTTAGTACAGAAGGCAGCTCCCCGATGGTTATGGAAGTTTTCTATTCCCAATAAAGAAACCAAAATGTTAGTATTAACAGTCAATCCTGGCAAGTATATCTCACTTTTTTTTATTTGGAGACAGCTTCCTGTCAAGAAAGCTTCAACTTCCTTTAGAAAACAATCAACCAAATGTAAATTTCAAACTTTTAGATACTTTGTATTAAGGTCCTCTGGATCCAGGCAGCCCCTAAGGCAATTTGTCTTCATGCTGAGGTTCAGCAATCTTGTGGCTCCAGCATCTCATCAGGAGGACTTTTCTATCATGGCAGAGGGATAGAATGTTGGAGGCCTCAGCGAGTCCTACTGGGAACTCTGCCACTGAATTGGTCCTTCAGAATTGCTCTGTCTTGAGGCAACTCCCCTCTTCCCATCCTCCAGGTATTAGATGGAGCTGCCCCAGGGTGGGGGTACAGCCTTTGCCAAGGAGGCTTCCTTCTGCCAACGGCATCCCAGAGAACTAAGCTGAGAAATTCTCACCACCAACACTTCCAGAAGCTGGACAATGAGGACCGCAGCTTGAAAGGAGATCTGAGCCATTCACCATGGATCCTAATACCATCACCTGCCTAACCTAACCTAGAGAGTGGTTGTTGTCATTGTTGTTAAGTGCCATTGAGTTGGTTTCAACTCACAGAGATCCCTCATAGAAGGAAATGCTGCCTGGCCCTGCGCCGTACTCACAATCATTGCTATATTTGAGATCACTGTTGCAGCCACTGTGTCAATCCATCTCGTTGAGGGTCTTCCTCTCTTTTGCTGACCTTCTACTTTACTAAGTATGATGTCCTTCTCCAGGGACTGGTCCCTCCTGATAACATGTCCAAAGTATGTGAGATAAAGTCTCGCCATGCTCGCTTCTAAGGAGCACTCTGGTTGTACTTCTTCCAAGACAGATTCGTTTGTTCTTCCGGCAGTCCATGGTATATTCAATATTCTTCACCACCACCATAATCCAAAGGCATCAATTCTTCTTTGGTCTTCCTTATTCATTTTCCAGTTTTTGCATACGTATGAGGCGACTGAAAACGCCATTGTTTCGTTCAGGTGCACCTTAGTCCTCAAAGTAACATCTTTGCTTTTTAATACTTTAAAGAGGTCTTTTGCAGTAGATTTGCCCAATGCAATATGTTAGAGAGTGGTAGTTTAACTAAAAGCATAGCAAGAATATGGTCAAGGGAAGCAGGAATCTGGATCCTACCTAGCACAGTGCCTAGCATGTAGCTGACTCTCAGTAGATATTTGTACAATGAAGGGTGTCAGCCTTGGCCCAGGCTCACAGAATCCTGAGGAGTCTGTAAAAGTGGTTCACAGTTCAAGATCCCTAATGGTGAGTCTCCATGTACTGCAAAAGCAACTCAAGTTGACTCTAGGCCTCAGACTCTGTGGGTCTCACCTTGTCAGTTCCCACTAATCTCATAAGGTGGAAGGAACACCAGGTATCTGGAGGCTTCAGGGAGACTGATAACTCAGATTGTGCATTACCCAAGCTTCGAGATTCTCCTCCTTCTACTTTCCATCCACTCCATCTGGTCATTTCTCTGCTCCTTAGCACCCTTTTCTAAGGGTACCAGGGGAAGAGGGAGGAGATAAAGCTCAGCACAGATGCTGTGCTGCTGGAAGGTGACCCAGGAGAAAGTATCACAGCCATTGAAGTCAGAATTGGGGTACATGAATGTACCTCACATATACATAATCCTCCTAGGCATCAGCTGATTATTGGTTATAATGGAATGTTCCAGACCAGTGCCTCAAATGTCAGTGTGCATACAAATCACCTGTGCATACAAATACAGACTCTGATTCAGAAGGTCTGGTGTGATATTGTTGTTGGGTGCCTTCAAGTTGATTTTGACTTATAGTGACCCCATGTGACAGGGTAGAAACGGCCCCATACGGTTTTCTTGACTATAATCTTTATGGATGCAGATCACTAAGTCTTTCTCCCCCAGAGCCCCTGGGTGGGTTTGAACTGCCAACCTTTAGGTTAGCAGCTGAGTGCCTAACCGTTTGCACTACCAGGGCTCCTTAGGTCTGGAAAAGGGTTCAAGATTCTGCATTTCTAACAAGCTCCCAGTTGATGCCCAGGCTGATGGTGGAGGGGCCTCACCTTGAGTACTGATGCTTTAGAAAAAAAGATTATAATCATATGTCACAGATTTAGATATACATCGCCCTCACTATGGGATCGCTTACAGCCCGTTCTGCACTGTGCTGAGTACTTTTCACACTGTTCAATTAATCTTCAAAGAGCTCTCCAGATAGAAGAGATTGTTGCCACCCCCATTTTACAGAAGGGGAACCTGAGGCCCAGAGAGATGTAACCCGCTAGCATGTGGCAAAGCCAGCATTCCAACCCAGGTCCATCAGAGCTTGGCTCCTGAGTTCCTAACTACAACACAAAAGAGCATAGCTTGGTAATACCCTTTCCTGTGATATGTTTTCTGGAACGATTCTGCCTTAGCCTTAGCTTGCAGAGAAGAGAAAGGAGGCACTGGGTCCTTGAACAGAAGCATGAAGCCTTTGTGTCCTATGCAGAATGGGAGATGATGCTGGCTCACCAAGATGCTAATCTTGGCGGATCTCCTGCCTGTGCTTAGTTGCTCCCCCTCAAGCAGCATCTCTGAGCTGAGGGCAGGGGGCCCGCGTGGAGCCACCCAGCTGACTCCTGGCATCGAGCCCTCTGCAGGGCGGCCGCCTAGCCCAGTCATCAACGGCGCGGCGCTGCGCCCGGGCCTTGGGGCACCGCTTCTGCTGCCCTAGTATCCCCTGGCTCAGCTGCGCGCTCATTTCACACATGGCCGCTGGGCCCGCGTTCCCAGAGCTCAGCTGAAATATTGCTTAGTTCAGCCTTGAAATTCAACCCAAATTCACCCCCTGGGCTAGCAGACATTTCTTTGCCAGATGCTCTTCCCCCACCAGAGCTCGGGTAATGGGAGGTGACAGGCTGAGCACAGCCACCTGGGGCATGTGGCTGATCGGCTGATAGCTGAGCGCTCTTCTTCCAGAAAGGCCTAGCCAGGTGATGGTGTGGCGATCCGTGACTGCGCTTCTTGAGGGGCACAGTCACAGGAAAGTTATCCGCAGGTGCACCCTGGGAGGAGCAGGGCCTTTGGTTTTTTTCAGGCCTGAATGCTCCACTTTCTTCAGATTTGGGGGCCGGGAGGTTCTGTTGCTGGTGGTGCAATGGTTAAAGTGCTGGGCTGCTAACCAAAAGATCGGCGGTTGGAGTCGCCCCATAGGAGAAAGGTATGGCAGTCTGCTTCCAAATAATGGATTTCTTTTTTTCGTTTGGTTGCTACTGCTTCTTTTGGCGGTCCCAGCCTCATTGTCAGAGTTGACGATGGCAAAGCCTGATGAAGTTGCAGGCATTTTCTTGGAGTTGAAAACAAATTGAGGTCATACTAGTAACAAAAAATAAACATTTCCTAGGCAAAAAATGTTTTTCCATTCAGCCCTCACCCACCCCACCCCAGATATTATGGCATCTTTGTGAGAATAGAGCCCTGGTGGTGCAGCGATTAAGAGCTCTGCTGCTAACCAAAAGGTCAGCAGTTCAAATCCACCAGACCTCCTTGGAAACCCTAAGGTTCAGTTCTGTTCTGTCCTATAGGGTCCCTGTGAGTCAGAATCCAGTTGATGGCAATGGGTTTGGTTTATGGTTTTGTGAAAATTAGAAAAAGTGCCCTTTTCTGGGGCAGGGCAGACCAAATGGGAGGACACAGCTAGATACAGGGCTCCCGGCTCAGGGAGCAGAGGTTGGACTAGCTTTCAGCACCATTTGCCCCCTCAGCTGGTACCCTTGTGCAGTGAACAACTTGTACAACCATACCAGGCAGCAGACTTTCCTTCCTTCCCTCCTTTCTTCATCAACTGTTTACTGAATGCCTCCTCTGATCCCTGGGCATCCCCCACACCTCCCCATTGTGTAGGATCAGAACATTTAAAGATAAATAAGACACTGTCTCTGACTTCAAGGGGCTTACAGCCCAATAGGAGAGATAGACATCAAATAGATAAACCTCTAAGATTTCGAGATTTAGGCCTGCACCATTAATACCTGCCGAAAGTCAGGGAACCTGGCTAATTCATACCAGGAATAAGAGCCTGGGAACTTACCTCTTCAAAGACCGTGAGTGATGTCAACAGCACTCCCAATGCACAGACATGGCAGGTCTTTCAAGTATAAGTGGAAAACATTTGCTGTGTAGAATCCTGACTTCTCTCTGAGGGACATGGACAGTGTTAACAGAAGAGGCCTTTGCCCTGTGAGCACCTTGATGGGCTTGCAACAGCACATTTGGGAGAAGGCTGAATCACTTTGCTTTATTGAGGGAGGGAAATTTGAAGGGGAGGAGTCTGGAGAAGGGAGACAGAATGACATAGCTTGGCCAAGAGAAATTCCCATGGGGGATGAATTTTTAAGTTATATCTGCTACTAAAATCTGAATTCCATGACCTTCGCAAGTCATCAATATAGTCCACTCATAATCCTGAACTGCCTGGAGCGGGGAGGAGGAGATCAAGGAAGAATCTGGATCCTTTATCTAAGTTGTCATGGGTCAAAACCATAGGTCCTAGAGGCAAAAATATAAATTCTTGAGCATTCACACAACTCTTGATGAAGTCTTTGGATTTCCCAGGTCATGGAATTGGGGATCATCTTAGTTACCTAGTGCCACTGTAACAGAAATACCACAAGTGGATGGCTTTAACAAAGAGAAATTTATTTTCTCACAGTCTAGTAGGCTACAAGTCCAAATTCAGGGTGTTAGCTCCAGGGCAAAGCTTTCTTTCTCTGTCAGCGCTAGAGGAATGTCCTTATCATCAATCTTCCCCTGAAATAGGAGCTACTCCACGCAGGAACCCTGGGTCCAAAGGACACGCTCTGCTCCTGGCACTGCTCTCTTGGTGGTACAAGGTCCCCACTCTCTGCTTGCCTCCCTTTCTTCTTTATCTCTTGTAAGATAAAAGGTGGTGCAGGCCACACCCCAGGGAAACTCCCTTTACATTGGATCAGGGATGCGACCTGAGCAAGGGTGTTACATCCCACCTTAATCCTCTTTAACCACAGGCAGAGATCATGATTTATAACACGTAAGAAAATCACAGAATGGAGGACAACCACACAATACTGGGAATCATGGTCTAACCAAGTTGACACATATTTTTCTACGACATAATTCAATCCATGACAGGGATGCAAGACAATTTCAGGCAGCTCTTAAGGATTAGGGAGGCCCCAGCTGACATCTGGGTCGGAGCAATAATGTCCATGAAGTTGTTTGTCTTGTTTTCAACTTAGGGTCACATTCAAACACGTACAAGAGTCAGGCAGGTAAAGGAGTAAAACCAGGTTGGGTGTGAGACAGCAGGGAATGGTGGGGACTATGGCAAAGTGCAGAGTACAGGCTCCATCAGAAGGGGACCGCCGCCACTAGTCTCCAACCTAAGTGTCGCCTTGCAAAAATGCAAACCCAGGGTTGCTAGATAGTCCACATTTTAAGAGGAGCCAGAAATGCAAATGTTTGTGAAAAATCTCCTCTTTTTAGTGGTTGTTGTTGTTACTAGCTGCTGTCAAGTCAGCCTCTCTGACTCAGGGTGACCTCATGTGTTCCAGAGTAGAACTGCTCCAGAAGGTTTTTTTTGGCTCTAATCCCTACGGAAGCACTTCACCAGGCCTTTCTTTTGTAGAGCCACTGGGTGGATTTGAACTGCCAACTTTTGGGTTAGCAGCCAATTGCAAACCACTTTTGCCACCCAGGCTCTTCCGATTTTTTAAAATGTGGTTAACTAATTCAGAAAATACTTTTAAATTTCACAGGTCAAACAAAAGATACCGTACATGCTTCTGATTTAGAAGACAGAACACGCTCTACTCCGTTTCTGATTTGGAAGACGGACCAAATGCGAGGACAAAGCTACATCAGAGCCTTTAATGAAACAAATGACAGTAGTAAGTGAAATACAGTGGGAAGAGCTCTGGCCCCTGAGTCCTAAGACTGGGGCTCTAGGCTTTGCTTTGCTTTGCTACCAATTGTCTGTGCAGCCCCTGCAAAATAATTTACAATCTCTAGGCGTTAGTCTCTTTATCTGTAAAATAAAGGTATTCAATCTGATGCTATTTCAGAGTTGGCATCCCCATTATTGAGGGGGCAGAAAGAAACTTTAAGCAGTGGAAAAATGGGCCCTGGGTGTGTTTCAAAAAAAGTATTGAATTCAATGACATTTATCATGGTGTCTGCAAGGTACAGAGCATTGATCATGGAATTCTTGCTTACTCTGAAAAAGTAAACATAAACTCAAAAAGCCCCTTAATTATTTTGCCTGCCTGAGAACAATGCTTTCAAAGAAGTGGGAGAAGAGCCCCCCACAACAGGAGGCTGTGTTACTGACACCATCAGCAGGAGAGTTACAGAGTCTGTCAGCAGTGATAAGAGAGCTGGCATATTCCCTATTCAGGCTGACGCCGCTCTGAGACAGGAACGTAACTGATGTTTGTTCAATAAGACCAAGATATGTCAGAATCTGTGGGGGTGTCCCGTATCTTTTGTCAGCTTAGAGTCAAACCCTGGGGAAAATATGCTGCAGACTACTGCAGATGTTCTGAGATTAAATAATATCTCCCTGAAAATGTATGAGGCATGGTCTGCTGGTTTGCCTCTTGGCAAACTGCCTTTTGCTGTATCAAGACTCCCCCACCCCATCCCCCAGGCCCCTTTGAATAAGCAGAGTTGCTTGGAAGTCTTTGAGCTTTATTCTGAACACCAGGACAGCCCCACACTCTTCAAGGATTTTGGAGTGGTAGTTGGGTCTAACCAGTCCCTGGGTGGAGCAAACGGTTTGCACTTGACTACTAACCAAAAGGTTGGCAGTTCGAGCCCGCCCGACAGCACCATGGAAGGAAGGTCTGGCAATCCACTTCTGTAAAGATTACAGCCAAGAAAACCCTATGGAACAGTTCTAGTCTGTAACACATGGGGTCGCCATGAGTCAGAATCAACTCGACCGCTATGGGTTTGAGGTTTATTTTTTTCTATTGGGTCTAAAGATCCCAAAAGGATGAGATGTGTGGAGGTGTTTTAGGTTTGGGACGGGGGCTGGGGCAGGGAGAAGCAGCAGTGAAGAATGAGTGGACAAGAGAAGACCCAAATGGAGCCCTGGAATTGGGTAATTTTAAGAGGCAGTACTGTTTATGGAACATTTCATTCTTGATAGCTACTGTCACATTCTAGTCATTAGACTGCATTTACTCATGGGTTGTAGAAATTGCTTCCCATGGGAAAGGAAGGTAATTTTCTTTTCAAAGGATGCTTTGTTTTCTAGAAGAAAGTAAAGCATATGACGGTGCAGCCAACTATCATTTACATCCCCTGCTAAGTCAGTCCTGGTTCATACTCACCAGTTAGCGTGATCACATCAAGAAGTAACTAAAAAATAATGGTGATGATAATGATAATAACAATAATAAACCAAAAAAAAAAAAAACCAAACCTGTTTCCATTGAGTTGATACCAACTCATAGTGACCCTATAAGACAGAGTAAAACTGCCCCATAGGGTTTCCAAGGAGCAGCTGGTGGATTCGGACTGCTGACCTTTTGGTTAGCAGCCATATCGCTTAACCACTGTGCCACCAGGACTCCAAATAACAATAATAGCTACCACTATATTGATCACCTGCTGTGCCAAGCCCTGAGCTGAACATTTACATGTGTATTTCAAGTAATTCCTACAGATACCTTGGGCACTATCATTAGCCCCGTAGGTCCTTGGATGGCTCAAATGGTTTACTCTCAGCTACTAACCTAAAGGTTGGCAGTTCGACCCCACCCAGTGGTGCCACAGAAGAAAGATCTGGCAATCTGCTTCTGTAAAGATTATATCCAAGAAAACTCTATGGAGCAGTTTTCTCTGTAACTCATGGGATCGCCATGAGTCATAATCAACTAGATGGCAAGGGGTTTGGTTTGGGTTTTTATCATTAGCCCCATTTTACAGATGAGGAAACTGAGGTTTAGAAAAGCTAAGTGAATTTTCTCAAGATGAAACAGCTAGGCACTCAAACATGATCTGTCCCACTCTGAAGCTCATTCTTTTAAGTTCTGCCACCTGAATGCACTACATTAGGTTGAGAAGTTCTTTGTCATTCCTGAAATAAAAGCTCTCCCAGGAAGTACTGCAGGAAAAGGGAGCGAATGAAACAAATAGGAGGGTACAAAAATGGACAGCAGCAATTCCCAAAGTGGAGTAATCTACACAGATTTCAGCTTTAATTTATTACATCAATTAGGAGGCATCTGCTTCCCTTCTGCCCTCTAAGCATCCTTAAAATACCTGCAAATTCAAGTGAGACCACTCTGCTGTCTGAGGAAATGAGAACTCCAGTGCCTACCTCTGCCGCCTCAGCCAGCTGAAATCCCATTCTTGCCTTGTTAGCATTTATATAAGACCTCTAGCCATAGCACCACTACTCTGTACCTCACCACCGTGGGTATTCTCATTTTGATTAGTTACAGTGAGGCTGTAATAACTGGCTTCATTTCTTCCCTTCACATCTGATAGACTGCCAGGCACTCCCTGGGCCCTTCCTACGGTCTATCATCAAGCCAGGATCAATCCCACCTGAACAATATGATTAATTAAATCCTTCCGTTCTTTGCATTATGTTTTCAGTTTTCAAAGAGATTTCAAGCACATTATCTTATTGTCTGTGACATAATTAGTCAAGGAGTGCCCAGTGAAAAATCTAATGTGCCCCTACCCATATTAGAAAAAGAACTCCTGTCTTTTCTTTTGAGAGCTGGGCAAGTGGGCTGGATTCAGAAAGGGTTTGATTTTTGGCTGGAATGCTAGAAGGAGCGAAGTCCCCGGTTCCAACTCCTTTGGTGTTAGGAGGGAATGTATCAGAAAATAGAAGGTAAGAACCTCAGTGCCACCAGTGATGTAGCTTCTTAACCTTGGGTGCCTTCATCAAGGCATCCTCTGTGCCCAAGGTTAAAAAGAAAAAATTGGCATGTAGTCAACTCCAGCTTGTGCGACCCCATGTGTGTCAGACCAGAGGTTCTCTTTATGGGGTTACAATGGCGGTCATCTTTCAGAAGTAGATTGCCAGGTCTTTCTTCTGAGGTGCTTCTGGGTGGATTTGAACTGCCATCCATACCTTTGCGTTAGTAGCTGAGTGCTTAACTGTTTGTGCCACCCAGGGAGGGACTCCTTGCCCCCAAGGTAGCTGATGATTTAAGTTTAATCCTCAATGTAGTCAACAGTCTTCCCTTATGAAGGGCACAGGGCAGGGGTCTTGAACTCAAAGAGACTGCCTTTTTCCTCTCTACACTGGACCCCTCTCAGTTTGCCTGGATGTGGCAACAGCAGGTACATGTGGCTCCGATGGGTGTGTTTGTCATTGGCCAACAGCCTCTACTGAGCTGAGCACATGGGATCCTTCCAGCCTATGGAACTCAACCCAGTATCTCAGATGGACACTGTTTTAACCTTACATAAAGGAAGAGAAATTTTTGTTATATAAAACCACACCTACAATTCCAGAACACTTAATTGTTCCCAAAAGGAACCTGTACATAGACCAAGAGGCAGTCATTAGAACAGAACAGGAGGATACTGCATGTTTTAAAGTCAGGAAAGGTGTGTGTCAGGGTTGTATCCTGTCACCATACTTAATCTGCATGCTGAGAAGCTGAAGTTTATGAAGAAGAACATACCATCAAGATTAGAGGAAGACTCGTTAAGGACCTGTGATATGCAGATGACACCACCTTGCTTGCTGGAAGTGAAGAGGACTTGAAGCACTTTCTGATGAAGATCAAAGACTACAGCCATCAGTATGGATTACACCTCAACATAAAGAAGGCAAAAATCCTCAAAACTGGGCCAATAAGCAATATCATGATAAATAGAGAAAATATTGAATTTGTCAAGGATTTCATTTTATTGGGATCCACAATCAATGCCCATGAAAGCAGCAGTCAGGAAATCAAACGACATATTGCATTGGGCAGATCTGCTGCAA
>NW_004444037.1:5822802-5824170 GCF_000243295.1 Trichechus manatus latirostris | reverse complement strand
GCAAAGAATATTGAATATACCATGGACGGCCAGAAGAACCAACATATCTGTCTTGGAAGTACAGCCAGAATGCTCCTTAGAAGCAAGGATGGCGAGATTTCGTCTCAGGTACTTTGGACATATTATCGGGAGGGACCAATCCCTGGAGAAGGACATCATGCTTGGCAAAGCAGAGGGTCAGTGAAAGAGAGAAAGACCCTCAGCAAGATGGATTGACGCAGTGGCTACAGTGATGGGCTCAAGCTTTGCAATGATTGTGAGGATGGCGCAGAACTAGACGGTGTTTTGTTCTGTTGTACATAAGTTCGCTATGAGCCAGAAGCAACTCGATGGCACCTAGCAACAACAGCAAAGTGTGGTGCATTGTTCAACCAATCACATTAACGAAAATTTGGAGATGTCAAGGGAAGCCAGCGTTAAGTTTGGGGATAGGGGCTGGAGGAGTTGAATTGCTCTACAAAATAATTCCTCAAAGATTCTTTTTCTGGGTTGCTGAGAGCAGAGAAGAGGGAGAGGGCCTAAGGCATGAATTATAGTCAGGGCTTCAAACCCTGGTTCAAATTCTGGTTCGAACCCCTGCTGAGAATTTACATTTCCACTCCAGATGTACTAAATCAGAATCTACAGTTTAACAATATCCCCAGGTGATTCTTGTATATAATAGATTTTGAGAACCACTGCTTTGCTAGTGGTTCTCAGAGTTGGTTACTAACCAGCAGCATTAGCATCGCCTGGGCACTTGTTAGAAATGCAAATTCTCTATAATTTATAGTAGGAGGCAGATGTCTAAGTTGGCAGAAATGGCTAAGGCAGTTCACAGAAATGGAAGTCTAATATTTAACTTTTAGTTGTTTGTAGTTCTGTGATATGAAGCCTAATTGCCTCCTCAAATCTTCAGTGAAGTCTGATTTGTTCACATTGAACCCAAGTGAGTTGTTTTGTGCAGAAGTTAAGGAAAAAGAGAAGGGTTTCATGCCTGGAAGCAGAAGAAGAGAATAACTCTAGGAGTGAGATGCAAGAGGGGCAGAGTTTGAATGAGCCCATTTCCATAAGAACATAAGCTCAGAAGAGCCGTAGAACTCATCTTGGCATGAGGTGAGAGGGGTGGATGTGCTAGTGGTGACATTCAGGATACCCAGCATAGTCCTGTGAGGCAGGCAGAGCAAGTAGTATTACATCCCCATTTTACAGATGAGAAAACCTCTATTCAGATAGGTTGCAACCCTTGCCCAATGTCACACAACATAGCAAGTAGGGAATCCCAGATCAGAATGAAAAACCAGGAGGAGGCGAGGCCAAGAAGCCAGAGTAGTCAGACACTTCCGGTGGACCTTCTTACAACAAAGACCTGAAAAAACAAGTGAATCG
>NW_004444037.1:5809126-5814707 GCF_000243295.1 Trichechus manatus latirostris | reverse complement strand
CAATAAAAATAAATAATTTTTTTAAAAAAAGAATGAAAAACCACATTCTCTTCCTAGCTAAAGAAGTTTCTAAACATTATTTATCAGCTAAAGAACCAGGATAAAAATAATAAAGGTAAAAGAACAGTAAATATATATATATACATATATCTATATATGTTATGTTATAACTCATTATGTCACTAGCCTTCTCCTTACTGTGTCCCTCTGCTATAAACTTCACCATTACTTAGACTTAGAGCAGAAGCCAGGGAAGGTCATTTCGATGCAAGGGTCATTGCCAGAGCAGAAAAACTAGGGTAGGACATCACAGCGGCAACCATTGTTTGGGTGGGCAAAGGGTGGGAAACCTCATGAAGCAAATGGATAATCTGTCTCAACCAGGCCTAAACTAAGCCCAACAGGATCAGGAGTCCTTCCAAAGATCTTGTCGTCACCATGTGTTTGAGAGGTGGGAGAGAGACCCCCTACCTCTGTGCATTTTTCCCTCTGCAGAACTCCACAAAGATCCTTCCAATTTGGCATGATAGTTCTTCATCTGACAACTTGCCTGGGGAATCCAACCTGCATTTGTGCCTTGTGACTTTCTCCATTGACTGTTTCTTCCGTTCTGAGGACCCGTGATTTAGGCTGTTTGCTTAATCTTTCACCACCAAGATTTGCTTAAACTTGCTTGTGGGCACTTGGTTGCTGGATAATTGTTGGTTGATTCACTGATGTTTTCACCATGACACTTGTGATTCTCACATGCTCTGGACAAGAACAAGGCTGAACCATGTCATCTGTCATTTGCAGGTGGCCTTGTGGGCTCATTTCTTCTAGCTACATACTCTGGTAAGTAAATAAGGTGCTTTCTCCTGATGGCTTCTGTCCCCGGGGTTTCACCTGATGGCTTCATTCCCCAGAGCTGTGCCTGATTGCTTCTGTCCCATCTCTGGGGCTGTTTCCAGAACTCTGCCTGATACTAAGAAGGAGTAGAGTGACCAAGCCATAGAATTTTAGGATGGAGAAGCAAGGAACCTCTGAGCTAGAAGAGGTCTTAGTGGTAGGGTGATTATATATTTGTTTGTTTGGGGTCCAAAACCAAACCCGCTGCCATCAAGTCATATCGACCCTATAGGATGGAACAGAGCTGCCCCATAGTGTGTCAAAGGCTGTAAATCTTTACAGAAGCTGACTGCCAGATCTTTCTCCCGCAGAGTGGTTGGTGGGTTCAAACCACCGACCTTTTGCTTAGCAGCTGAGCTCTTTAACCACTCTGCCCCCAGGGCTCCTTTTTTCTCTGGAGTGATCCACTTAATTCTATTGTCCTCAGTATAATTACTAATAGTGCCTCCTTTTCAATCTCAAAAGCACCTCAGTGTACATGGTAAGTTATGTAGGATCACCCTACGTTAGTGATCATTTAAAGTAGTTTTCAAGCTTCTGCTTAGCTTTGAAGACTTTTTCTTCAAACATGCACTTACTCTTGGTGCCTGATGTGTAAGGTAGAAAGGAGCCCTGGTGGTGTGGTGGTTAACTCAGCTCATAGAAAGGTGGGCGGTTGAAACCTACCAGCCACTCCGGGGGGAAAGATGTGGCAGTCTGCTTCCGTAAGGACTTACAGCCTTGGAAATCCTATGAGGCAGTTCTTACTTTGTCCTATAGAGACACTATGAGTTGGAACAGACTTGACAGCAATGGATTTTTTTTCTTTTTTCTTTTTGGTTTGGTGCTGGCTGAAGGGGGCAATGGAGTCTGGAAGCCCACCTGCGTCACCCCGTTCACCACTGCCTCTCCCATCTCCTGTGGCAGCCCTCCCTATGGAAGCATATGGAAGTCTTAGAGTTCAGTGCATCACAGTTTGATACCCATCGACTTAATTTTACAGACAAGGAACTGAGACCCATGGAAAAATAAAGGAACTGTGGAGTCCCAGGGCAGTGCAAACAGTGAACATGCTCAACAGCTAACCAAAAGGATGGAGGTTCAAGTCTACCCACAGCAACCTCAGAAGAAAGGCTTGATGATCTACTTCCAAAAAATCAGCCACTGAAGACACTATAGAGCCCAGTTCTACTCTGGCACACACGGGGTCGCCATGAGTCAGAGTTGACTGGATGGCAACTGGAAGAATTTCAAGAACCCAAATATCCAGACTCCATAGTGATCTCACCATGCCAGATCTCCTAATTTGCCAAACGGGTCTTAAAACTAAGTGCCAGATGCCCAATTTTGTGCTAGTGTTTATTACACACACACACACACACACACACACACACACACACACACATTTTGAAGAATGTCTCTTTTAATAAAATTTATGCAATATTTCCACCAGGGGAGAAATAGTCATGCAGTTAAAAACCCTCCTCCAGTTCACACTTGAGAAGTCCACAAAGCACAATAGGGGCATTGCTTTGTGCTGAGGTAACTTGTTGTGAATTGTGTATGTGTTATTAAACAGTGAGTGGGGACAAATGCCTTTCTAAAGATTGTATCCTTGACAATACTTGGATGGACTTCATTACTCCTGTCAAGCAGCTCTCAGAAAGTCAAACAGGAAGCAAACCTCAGGCTATAGCATAAAATAAACACTTGTCCTTCACAGGACCTCCCCTTGACAGAGTACTCCCTTTGTCTTAGCTCTTCATTTTGGACAACATTTGGCAAATCTGAACGGAAACAATGCTCTATCTGGGAAGCACACAGCTTCTCCAAGCCTCTAGTCATCTACATAGCTGTCCACCTTTCCTACCTTCTGCTCCCACCTGCCCTCACCTCGGGCCCAGATGGGTAATTTCAATTTGAACCGTGTGCAGGAAAAGCAGATACTCAGTGCAAATTAGAAAACGATGCAACATTTTATGGTGCAGGGAAGGCAAACAGGAGGCAAAGTCATAGAGAAGGCAGCCTTCTTGTCCCAGCTTCTGGTTGCAGGGCAGGGTTTTGCTTTTTATTTTCACCTTGCTTCAGTTTGATCCAGGCACTGACTGTTCCATGGGGAACAAGTGCTTATGACTCAGGCTCACGCAAACTAATTTGTCCACAATCAGAAACCAATCACTTGCATCTCCTTGCATAGCAAAGAAACAGCTTGACAAAGGTGCGGCCCAGCATGGACTTGCCCTTGCCCTTCTCGCCTGCTGACTCAGAGCATTTGCATAGCTGGGGTTCTGAGGAAACACCCAAGTCCATCAGTGCAAAAATTCTGGGTAATCTATGCAAAGTATGTTTGTCCTGTTCTGAGGCAGAGAGAACCCAGGGCTTTACATGGCAAACAACATACAGTAATAAAATCTAACTCTGTGCTCATTTACCTAGTTCAGTTTTCACAAAACTCTATTATTTTTGTTACTTGTTGTCGAGTCAGTTCTGACTCATGGTGACCTTATGTACAACAGAACTAACATCGAAGGGTCCTGGGCCATCCTCACCATCGCTGGTATGTTTGAGCCCATTGTTGCAGCTATCAGGTGGAAACTCCGATCATTCCCATGTAAAAGATGAAGAAACAGATCTTGTTAAGATTAAACAACTTCCCCTTCCCTCAGTGAGGAAGTGGTGGAGTGAGAATCAAACCCACACAGTCCAGCTGCAGAGCTTGTCCCTTTACAACCAAGCCCAGCCATACCCAAGAAACACCTACGGCAAGGCTCCTTATATTTGACTGTGCTTACAAATCACCTGGGGAGCTTGTCAAAATGCATGTTCAGGTTCAGGAGCTCTCGGGTGGGCCAGAGGCCCTGTCTTTCTAAGCAGTTCCCAAGCAAAGCCAATGTTGCTGATCATGTCCGGGTTGCTAGTCTGTGGAGGATCTAGGGTAGGGGTTGGCAAACTATTTCTGGAAAGAGACAGATAGTAAACATTTTAAGTTTTCAGACCATATGGAATCTCCGTTGCGTATTCTTTGTATTAAAAAAACAGTTGCCATAGAGTGGATTCTGACTCATGGCGACCTCATGTGTATCAGAGCAGAACTGTGCTCCATAGAGTTTTCAATGGTCGATCTCTTGGAAGTAGGCTGCCAGGCCTTTCTTCCAAAGTGCCTTTGGATGGATTTGAACCACCAACCTTTCATTAATAGCAGAGCACGTTAACTGTGTGTATCACCCAGGGACTCTTTGTATTTTTTTTTACAATTCTTTAGAAATGTAAAAACCGTTTTTAGCTCTCAGCTCATGGACTGGATTTGACCCGACCAACAGTTTGCTGACCCTTTACCAGAGCACTGTGGGTTGAGAGGAAGTCACTATGCTGACGGGCCCAGGCAAGGAGCATTACCAATCAGTATGCATGAGATTCAGTCCTGTTGTTCTTCAATTAGGTAAGGTTTTCAGGACAGTAAGATTCCAGACAGGCTTCCTTTCCAGCGGCTGGTTTTGATTACTCAGAAGGATGAGGCGGACTTACTCTTCTGTGGGCCAGAAGGAAGTCACCAGGATGGTGAGGAGCCTGGATGACTCCCAGTCAGGCAAGAGAGGGCTAGGGGAGGGTTGGGTGGGGAACTAGGAGGAGAGTCTGGGGAGAAAAGGAAACAGGGAAAATGCTGCACCCAGTGCTGAGCTTTTTGCTGCTAGTGTTGATCATGCAGGGGCTGAAGGTTGTCCAAGAGGCTCGTGCGGCTGGTAGGAGGTCAAATCCTCAGACCCCTTCAGTTCCAAGAGTCAAAGATCCTGTGATCCTAATGTTCAAAGCTGATGTGATAGTGTCATGAGATAATCCGCACACACATGACCTGATTCTCCTCAGTGTATCAGCAGCCTCATCTGAGCAGATGCTTAGTCAGCCTCTTTATCTCTTGGCCCAGCCAGGGAAGGGGAAGCCAAAATTCTCCATAGGATGTCCACCCCCACCCCTGCTGCTCGGGGAAGGGAGCGAGCTCCAAATACAGCCTCAGTCGTAGTAGGTGAGGGTCCTCTGCTCAGGGCCCTTCTCCAAACAGTGGGCAACCCTGTTGCTTTGCCATCTTTCTCATAACTTGAGAATAAGGTGAAGTCATTTCATGTCCAGGAATTCATTCTAGAGAATTATATATATGAATAAAGATTTTCCCCCCTCAGGTGCAAAGCGTTGAGTTATTCATACTCTTCTGTGCTTCAGTAGTTCTTCAAGGCTCCTCTCTTGTTTTATTCGTTCCCTTTTATCCCATCTTACCCTCCCCCTGTCTTCTTTCATAGCCATAGGCCATCATGCTATTTGTATTTAAAGTGTACCTTTTTGCTTGTATGGGCTCTTGAGAAATGCCTATTGTTTTGAATGTGTATATATCTTAATTTGCTTACCTGGTATTGTACATCTAACTTCCTCTGTTTTTTTGCTTCTTCACTCTCCACCATGTTTTTAACATCCTTTCATATTGCTCCTAACTGTTGCAGAAATACCAACAAATTTTGCCTTTCCGTTTCTCCAGTGTTCACCCAGGTTCCCCCCAACTACTTGCCATTACAGGCAATGCTGTGGTGAAAATCGTCATACATGTTCCTTAAGAGCATTGGGGAGAGGCCTACCCAAACTACAACAAAGTTATGTTGAAAATCTGAACAGACCCATAACAAGAGAAGAGATTGAAAAGGTAATAAAAAAAACTCCCAACCAAAAA
>NW_004444037.1:5789800-5805969 GCF_000243295.1 Trichechus manatus latirostris | reverse complement strand
TGAGAGGTTGGAGGGTTGATATGTTGTGGGGTTGTTAACCAATGTCATAAAACAACATGTGTACTACTGTTTCACGAGAGACTGTTTGTTCTGTGGGCCTTCACCTGAAGTACAATTAAAAAAAAAAAAAAGAGCATTGGGGAGAATTTCTTTGCGGTATATATGCTGTTGTTGGGTGCCATAGAGTCAATTCTGACTCATTACGATCCTTCGTGACAGAGTAGAACTGCTCGTAGGGTTTTCTTGGCTGTAATCTTTACGGAAGCTGATAGCCAGGTCTTTTTCCCACAGAGCTGCTGGGTGTGTTCAAACCACCAACCTTTCCGTTAGCAAGCAAGCACGTAACCATTGTGCCACCAGGGATCCTCTTGTGATATATACGTTGCTGTTGTTGTATGCTGCGGAGTTAATTCCGATTCATAGCAGCCCTATAGGACAGAGTAGAACTGCTCCATAGGGTTTCCAAGGCTGCAGTATTTACCGAAGCAGATCACCAGCTCTTTTCTCTATGAAGCTGTTGGTAGATTCAAACCACTGACCTTTTGGTTCGCAGCCGAGCACTTAACGGTTGCACCACCAGGCCTCCTTGTAATATAAATATAGGGATGAAATTGCTGGGTCATAGGGTTGGTGTGTATTTACTATCTACTTTGACTTTATCTTGCCAGGTGACTCTCCAGGCAAGCTGCACCACTTCACAATGCCACCAGCAGTAAATGAGGGTCATCATCCCCACTTACCTCCAAACACTGGAACTACCTTCTAATTTTTGCCCGTCTACAATAGTTGTAAAGCGATATATCAGTTGTTATTTTAGTTTGTACTTCCCTAATCACTAATGAGTTTGAGCATTCTGTGCACGCTAACTAGCCTTTTGGGGTTTTCTTTTTTGGTAATTACCTGTTTATCTTTTGTCTATTATCCCAATCTATTGTTGATTTTTATCTTGATTTGCAGGAGTTTCTCAGATAGTCTGTTATTGCTGTTAGGTGCCGTCAAGTCGGCTCCGACTCATAGCGATCCTATGTACAACAGAAAGAAGCACTGCCCAGTCCTGCACCATCCTCACTATTGCTCGGAGGAGCATTCTGGCTGTACTTCTTCCAAGACAGATTTGTTTGTTCTTCTGGCAGTCTATGGTATATTCAACATCCTTTGTCAACACCATAATTTAAAGGTATCAATTCTTCTTTGATCTTTCTTATTCATTGTCCAGCTTTTGCATGCACACGAGGCGACTGAAAATACTATAACTTGGGTCAGGCACACCTTAGTCCTCAAAGTGACATTTTTGTTTTTGAACACTTTAATGAGGTCTTTTGCAACAGATTTGCCCAGTGCAATACGTCATTTGATTTCTTGACTGCTGCTTCCATGGGCTTTGATTGTGAATCCAAGCAAAATGAAATCCTTGACAACTTCAATCTTTTCTCTGTTTATCATGATGTTGCTTACTGGTCCAGTTGTGAGGAGTTTTGTTTTCTTCATGTTGAGGTGTAATCCATGCTGAAGGCAGTAATTTTGCATCTTTATCAGTAAGTGCTTCACGTCCTCTTTGCTTTCAACAAGCAAGGCTGTGTCGTCTGCATATAGCTGGTTGTTAACAGCCTAGAATCTACATATTGGTCCCTCTTAAACATTAGGCACAGAGGGCAGTGGCGGTTCAGTGGTAAGATTCTCATCTGCCACATAGGAGACCCAGGTGTAGTCATCACCCATCTATCAGTGGAAGCTTGTGTGTTGCTGTGATGCTGAGCAGGTGTCAGCAGAGCTTCCAGACTAAGACAGACTAGGAAGAAAGGCCTGGCAATCTACGTTCAAATATCAGACAATGAAAACTCTATGGATCACCACAGTCCAGTCCCCAGCTGACCATGGGGATGATGCAGGACCGGGCAGATTTTTGTTCCACTGTGCATGGGGTTGCCATGAGCCAGGGGCTGACTCGGAGGCAGCTAACATTAGGCATTGTCATTGTCTTTTCCTACTGTATACCCTGTTCATAGTAGCTTTTGCTCAACAGAAATCTTTGAATTTCATATAATCAAACTGATCAATTTTTACCTCACGGTTTATACTTTTTCCAGTTTTGCACCCAAAGTCCATCCAGAATCTCACGTCACAAAGATATTTTACATTTTCTCTTATTAATTATGTGATTTTACGTGCCTCGTTTAGCTTATAAGATCATCTGAAGTTTACTCTTGAGTATGGGGATAGGAAAGCTTCTAATATACAGTATATATTTTTTCCATATAGTGAGTCAGGTTTCCCAATACCCTCTACTTACTAAATGTTCCTTTTCTCATTGATCTGTGGTGCTACTTCTTCATATATTAAATTCCCATGTATACCTAAGTCTGTCTCGGAGCTGGTAGCAAAGATTTGGGGTCGATGGTATTCATTGTAACGTTATTTTTAATAAAAATATAAACAAGCTTCATGTACAACCATTGAGAACTGGTTAAATAAATCATAGTTCATCTATACAAATAGAATACCACGCAGGGATTTAAAATGATATATATTAAAAGAATGCACAATGGCACGGATATTGTGTTTTACTGCTAAGTGAAAATGGCAGATTCCAAAATAGCAAATAATGAATGTTCCTAAGTATACAATAATCTAGGTATACGTTGCTGTGTGCTGTTGAGTCAATTTCCACTCATAGAGTCTGTATAGGGCAGAGAAGAGCTGCCCCATATAGTTTCCTAGGCAGAAATCTTTACGGGAGCAGATTGCCAGATTTTTTCTCCAGTGGAGCCACTGGTGGATTTGAACTACCAATCTTTTCAGTTAGCAGCCGAGTGCTTAACCATTGTGCCACCAGGATTCTAAAACAAAGTATGTACACGTATATAATTGTAGCATACACACCCGGGTAGTTTTAGTGGATTGTGTGTGATTGTGATTATGACTGTTGAGTAAAGGAAGGGCCCAGTGAGAGAACATTAGATAAACCTGGCTTACCAGTAGAGAGGAGTTAATGCTCTAGGCTGCTAATCGAAAGGTTGGAGGTTCAAGTCCCCTCAGAGGCACCTCAGAAGAAAGGTCTGGCAATTTACTTCAGAAAAATCAGCCACTGAAAACCATGGAATGAAGTTTTACTCTGACACACATGGGGTTACCACGAGCAGGAATCGACCTGAAGGCAACTCGTTTGGGTTTTTTTTTTGTTTGTTTGCCAGTAGAGAAGCATTCTAAACTTCAAGTTCTGCAGTGATCTGCAATTGTCAGTGACAAGTAGGCAGCAGGGTACTGAGACTAGAACCTCTCAAACGTTCATGTATGTGTTAATGACCTGGGATCTTACTACCTTGCAGATTGGGATTGAAGTGGGGAGTGTTCCTGAGATTCTGCATTTCCAGCAAGCTTCCAGGGGATGCTGATGTTGCTAGTCTGGGACCTCACTGTGTGGTTAAGTCCTACATGATCGATTCAACTCTACTTCTGCTTACCTCAAAGGTGAAGGTGCTGAGGAAAGAAGCCACCAGTCTTGACAGATTATTTAGACCAAACAGCCAAGGGTGGAAAGTTTACATGTGTGTGTATGTTGTTTGGAAGGTGCCCTGGTGATGCAATGGTTAAGCCTCAGCTGCTGTCTGAAAGGTTGGCGGTTTGAACCCACCCTGCAGCTCCAAAGGAGAAAGACTTGGCGATCTGCTACTACTATGCTGTTGCTATTGAGTCCTTTCTGACTCAAAGCAACACTATAGGACAGAGTAGAATTGTCCCATAAGGTTTCCAAGGCTGTAATCTTTATGGAAGCAGACTGCCATTCTCTCCCTCGGAGAGACTGGTGAGTTTGAACTGCCGACCTTTTGGTTAGCAGCTGAGCACTTAACCACTGCAGCACCAGGGCGCCTTCTCAGAAAGATTACAGCCTAGGAAACCGTATGGGGCAGTGCTTCTCTGTCACACGGGCTCGCTATGAGTCAGAAAATCATTGTATGGCACTCAACTACAATAAATGTTATTTTCAGGTGGTCTTTCTTAGGTGTGGGGGTGTGGAGGCATGTATGTAAGAATTGAAATATCAACTTTATCAATGGTGAATGCAGACTGGCAGACATCCTCCTGCTGCCTTCTTCCTCTACCTCTCCCTGCAGTTGGATTTAACTACCTAATCACCTCTCAGTATTAAGTCCTGAAGATACAAGTCCTTCATCCCCACCTTCAGTGGTAGGAAAGAGGGTAGGAGCTGTCTTGCCCCAGGCACACAGCTGGCCACCTGGACAGGGTTCACCTGGCTGAGGTGAGATGCACTTGTGAGCTCCCTTGGGGACACATCCCCAGCTGGTGAGTATGACTCGCACCAGCTTCAAGTTGAGGTCCCAATTCTTTCACAGAGTCAGTAACCTATATCCGGCCTGTGGGTTAGACAGCACCTCTCCTTTCATCCCCACCAGACCTTGTCAGCCCTGACTCTGTCTTCCTACTGCCTTCCAGCACTGAAGACCTATTTAAAATAACAACAACAACAAAAATCCCAAATCAGTTGCTGTCCAGTAGATTTTGACTCATGGCAACCCCATGTGTGTCAAAGTAGAACTGCATTCCATAGGGTTTTCAGTGGCTGATTTTTCAGAAGTAGATTGCCAAGTCTTTCTTCTGAGGTGCCTCTGGGTGGACTCGAACCTTCTGGTTAGCAGCCAAAGGCATTAACCGTTTGCCCCACCCAGACACTCCTATTTTAACAAAGGCAACCACAGTTATATCTCCCTCACCAAACGGCCTGCAATTGCCAGCACAAGCAGGTTCTTCTTAACCAGCCCAGTTATTTACACTGGTGTCTTAGACAAAAAGAACACAAACAATAAAGAGAACTCACACAATAAATATTTGTTGGCTGATTATTAGCTCACTGTATAGACTCTACAAAGCCCTCTAGAACATTTCTCTGTATTTTTACTTGTGGGCATTCAGAGCCTAGTCATAAGCATACACAACCTCCTGTTATCATTACTATTTAACCAACATTTATTTTGCATTTCATATGTACCAGGTACCATGCTAGATACTTTCACATTTGTTATATCATTTTACTCTTAAAGCAATCCTGGAAGCTAGATGTTTTAATGAAAAAAAAAAAAAAAATCATGGTTCAGAGAGGTTATATAACAAGCCCAAGGTAACACATCTAGTAAGTGATAAATCCCTAGTGAAGGGAAGCAAGAAAGAGAGTTGGACAAGTAGGTTGTGAGCATAAGTTGGAGAGTCTGTCCAGAGTGGAGTTCTTGGCTCAGGGTGAAGGAATGCTCCAGAGACGTAATGTATTCCTGTACTTCCAACTAGAATAGACCTCACATAATGTTCCCTAGACTATGGAAGACACTGTTGGTTTCCTAGGCTATGGAGGAAAAGTCATTGCCCACTTCTTCCTTGCTAGCAGGATTCCAGTTTTGTTCAAATGGCGATGTATCTAGCCCTAGTGGATTTATCAGTTCATCTAGGCCAGTCATGGCACTATCCTTCCCCTTTGCCAGTGATTGATTTAGTTGTGGGCATAGGACTGAACATAAGATGGGAAAGGAGATCTATGGGGGCCCTGGAAAAGACTTCTTCCCTGATGAGAAAGAAGCCCATAAAGAGAAAGCCCCCTTTCTACAACCAATCCTCCTTCCTTCCTGCCTAGGCTGATATAATGTGAGGATGTGATGCTTTGCACTTAGGCAGCCATCTTGTGACCATGAGGAGAGATGCAACCTTATACACTGAGGATAGCAGAGCTGAAGATGGAAAGAGCCTGGGTCCTTGATGATCTTGTTGAATGACCAAACATCTACCTACAGCCTTCTTGAAATGTAAGATAATTAAGTATCTTTATAATTTAACCTACT
Organism: Trichechus manatus latirostris; assembly: GCF_000243295.1. Classification (NCBI taxonomy): domain Eukaryota; kingdom Metazoa; phylum Chordata; class Mammalia; order Sirenia; family Trichechidae; genus Trichechus; species Trichechus manatus. Next base: position 5,800,126 of record NW_004444037.1, on the reverse strand, counting down.
ATTGGTGAGATATTCTGCTACTCGCAGACTAAAACACTATACTGATACAAGAGGCCTTCCCTCAACTTGCATTTTGCTAAGAAGCCAAGCATTCTCACACAAAACTTCTGTCCCAGATTGACGTCTTGGTCTAGAATTGCTCTTCATCTTTTCTTCTCAATACCTTCTTCCCAGGATTGCATTCTGCCACAATTGGTTCCATCTACAAATTGGCTACAAATTGAGGAACAGTCTTAATTATTCTACGAGAGATGGTTTGTCTACTTTCCCATATATATTTTTTTCATCATTGTAAAACTCAGGTAGCCTCCTCATGAAAGCCTTTCCTGATACAGCAGGACTTAGCTGTGGTAGGAAGAAAAATGGCCGTCCAAAGATGTCCACATCCTGATCCTCAGAACCTATAAACATGTGACCTTATGTGGTAAGAGGGTCTTCGCAGATAGGATTAAGGTTAAGGACCTTGAAATAGGGAAATTATTCTGGGTTATCCAGGTAGGGCCAGTCAAATCACACAAGTCCTTAAAAGCAGAGAACCTTCCTATGCTGTGGTCAGTCAGAGAGAGATGTGTTGATGTCAGAAGAATCAGAGAGATACAACCTTGTGGGTTTTGAAGATGGAATGTAGGTGACCTCTGGAAGCTGGACAAGGCAAAGAAACAGATTCTCCTGAGAGCCTCCGGAAAGGAACACAGCACTGCCCACATGTTGATTTTAGCCTAGTGAGATTTGTGTCAGATTCTGACGTACAGAACTAAAAGCAAAAAACCAAACCCATTGCCATCAAGTCAATTCCGACTCACAGCAACCCTATAGGATAGAGTAGAACTGCCCGGTAGGACTTCCAAGGAGCGGCTGGTGGATTCAAACTGCCGACCTTTTGATTAGCAGCCAACCTCTTGACCACTGCACCACCAATGCTCGAAGATAATAAATTTAAATGGTTCAAGCCATTAGGTTTATAGTAATTTGCCAAAGCATCTGGCTTTCCATTTCCCCCCACTTTAGTACTTTCCACTCTATGGTATATAGTCTGGTGGGTGAGAATCTGGGTTGTGGATTCAAACAGATTTGTGAAAATCCCAGTTCTATTTCCATGTGACCTTGGACAAGTCACTTAAATTCTGAGTATCAGTTATATTACCTAGAAAACAGAGATTAAGAATAGTGTCTCTCTTGGATGGGAGGGAAGGAAAAAAGGAGACTCACTGCTTAGGGAACACTGAGCTTCTGTTAAAGGTGATAGGAAAATTTGCAAATGGATTACAATAATGGTTGAACAACTGATAACATAGCTAATGTCACTGAATTGGATGTGGAGAATGCTGATATGGCAAATTATTTGTTACATATATATTTATCACAATAAAAAAAGAAGAAGAATGCCTATCTCTGGTAGGTTTATTGTGATATTTGAATGAAACTATATATGCAAGTAACACACTTAGCACAGCGCTGGGTAAATAAAAGGCGTTTGATAAATGGCAGTCGTTATAATAATTGTTGGAAAAGAGAGATCAAGGGCCTTGGAAATTCCTCTGTGGTAAGAAATGCCTTAAAACAGGCATGCCTCCCATTCAGCTGGACATTGAGAAGTCGTGTGATGTCGTGGTTAAGATCACAGACTCCAAAGCCATTCTCCTTCGGTTTGAATCCAGAAAGCTATATGACCTTGGACACATGACAGAATTTCAGTGTGAGTTCCCCTAGAAGCAGACCTTGAGACAACCATTTGAGTGCAAGTAGTTTATGTGGGGGGTGACTGCAGGCAATACCTATAAAGGAGTGGGAAAGCGAGGTAGGGATGAGATGGAGGCCAATAAGTGTGTTACTAAACAAGTTACCACTGTGGACATCTGCAGTGTAAGCCTCTGGGGAACTCTGGGGGAAATGTGGAACATGTGCCTCGGAGTTATCACACCCAAGGGGAAAGGGAGCTGGGTAGTTACATACCAACTCCTGTCAGTCATTAGTTGAGGGCGGCTTTCAGAGGAATGGTAATTCCCCAGCATGTCTGGCTTGCCACACGTGGGCAGAGTGCTCAAGCAATAAGATGGTGACAGTTGGAACTGGAATGAAGGGGTATGAGGAAGATACCCATAGTGGCTGCTACGCTGAGTTTTCTCATCTTTAAAATGGAGATCTTTTTCATTATCCAACTTTTGCATGCGTGTAAGACAATTGAAAAGACCCTGTTCATATGCATTTCTCATCTGCTTGTGAAAGTTGGATAATGAAAAAGAAAGACAGAAGAAGAATTGATACACTTGAACTGTGTTGTTGGTGAAGAATATTGAATATACCATGGACTGCCAAAAGAAGGAAAAAATCTGTCCTGGAAGAAGTACAACCAGAATGCTCCTTAGAAACTAGGACAGCGAGACTTCAGCTCACTTACTTAGTATACATCATTAGGAAAGACCAATCTCTAGGAAAGGACATCATATTTGATAAAGTAGAGGGTCAGCAAAAATGAGGAAAGCCCTCAATGAGATGGGCTGACAAAATAGCTGCAAAAATGGACTCAACCACACCCACAGTGAAGACAGCCCAGGAATGGGCAACATTTTGTTCTGTTATATATAAGGTTGCTGTGAGTAAGAGCCGACTTAGCAGCAGCTAATAACACAACACAACAAAATGGGGGAAATGATAGTGCTTGCCTCATGGGACTGTTGTGAGGTTGTGTAAGTTAATGCCCCTGGGTGGTATAAATGGTTAAGTGCTGTGCTACTAACCAGAAGGTTGGCAGTGTGAACCCACTCAGAGGCACCTCAGAAGAAAGGACTGGCAGTCTGCTTCCAAAAGGTCATCACACTCATGAAAACCCTATGGAGCAGCTCTACTCTGCAACACATGGGGTCACCATGAGTCAGAATCAACTCCGCAGGCAACTGGTTTTTGGTTATGTAAGTTAACATGGAAAGTGCTTCGATGAGAGCCTGTTGTAGACTAAGCACCATTTAAGTGTTATCCTTTGAAGTTCTCTGCCTTTCTGTGATGTAAAAGCTTCTTTGTTCCCACCACCCTCTTCAATAATGTTTACTGAAGTTGGTTAGCCTCACAAATCTTCGGGAATAGTGGCTGGGGCCTTGTGGTCTGTGAGGAAGGAACTAACATTCACCTCTGGTTCCATGCCTAACAGGCAGAGGTGGGCCATGAGGAAGTAGGAGCCACATGGATAAGAGACTAATAGTATAAACTCTCACCTGGCAGTTTGCACAAAATCTGGAAAGGGTTGTGGAATTCTGTGGGGCATGGATTTGGGAACTTGAGCCAAGCTTTTCTATATCTCTAAGACATGGAGGGCACAGATGCCATTTGAGTTATGTACTAGATTGTAAGTATCCTGAAGGCAGGAACTGTGGGCTCATTGCTGGATTCCCTGGAAGTCTCAGTAGTTGAGTATTGAGTAGATGAGCACAAAATGAGCTTAGAAAACTGGAAAGTGGTTGATGCCATTCCCATAAGCAGGCCCTCAGCTAGTAGCCTTCAACAGCGCATAATCTCTCCACCATCTTGTTTCCCTGACCCTTCAGCCCACCAGGACACAAGAAGTAATCTGTGCCCAAAGTGTGGTGATGTTGGCAACCTGGCATGAGCTCTCCCACTCAACAGTGCCACCTAGAATAAAAAGGACAACACATAACGTTTTAAATGAGCCCTCATTTCCTCCTGAAAGGAATCCAAAAACTCTATTGGAACTGAAAACATTTTATATTTATGTATCACCAGTTATTGAGGGAACGCAAAGTACTCAGCAAATATGATCTCATTAGTCCTCACAACAGCCCTGAGGGAAGAAGTTGGCAAGAGCTCTTGTCCTCCTTGGAGAGAGAAGAGAATGGAGGCTCAGGAGGCCAGCTAACATGTGCCAGAGCCACTAAGCAGGTGCTCCAGAGAGCCTGGATAATGGCAAGAAAACATAAACCTCAAGATGGAAAGTTAAAGGACTCCTCCTGGTTTATCATACCGCAGACGGAGGGGTGTCATAAGGGTGTGGCCTCCAAGCTCACTGCTGCATTGTAGGAATGAACAAAAACCTGGAATAGCCCAAATGTCCCTCAGTGTGGGATCCAACAGATATATCATGGTACAAACAATGAAATACTATTAACATGTTAACAAAGGACTTATACGTTCTGACGTGGAAAGATGTCCAAAATATTTCAGTGAAAATGCAAGTTGTAAAAGAGTGTATATATATATATGTACATATATACTCTCTATACATATGTACATATGTATATGATACATGATACTATATATACATACGTACATATATACAGATATATATATACACATATGTGTATATATATATATATAGTATCATCTCCCATGACTGTAAGTTGGATGTAATATAGTTTTATGTATGTATTTGTATGCTAGGCTTTTCAAGGGAAAAGTCTAGAAGAATAGAAGAATGTGTAACAATGGTTATCTCTACAGGTTGGATTAAAGAGACTTTTATTTATTTAATCATTCATTTGTTAAATGTTTAATTTTTTTTTTTTTTTTTTTTGCAATCTGCCTGTTTTTCTTTGGTAATCAGGGTAAAAGAGTCTAAAAACCAGAAAAAGGGAAATCCTTTATGTCACCTAAAATGTATTAGAAATAGGAAATAAAGATATTAAACTTTGCTCACATTGTTTTCTTTTACTAAAAAAGAACACCAGCAATGTTTTTCCTTGACGTGAAGAATTTGGAAAAATTCCACCAGAGTTTCTATTTAGTTCCTACTGCACAGTGAAAATTGGATCAGATACTGTATTTTGTAAACATGTTCCTGCGTCTGCAAAACCAAAATACAGAGTGAAATCTTTCTGCATTTTTCTTGATGTTTTTAAACACGGGACTGACCTGACTGCTTAGTCTTTTTACCTAAAACAGTTTAGTAGAAGAGAAAGCAACCCCACTCCAATGAAGAATTTAAAACGTTAACAGCTTAACATCGTGTTATGTCATCGAACTTTAAATTTAAAACTCAGATCACTGAAGTTAAAGATATAGTATGTTGTTGTTGTTAGCTGTCCTGGAGTCGACTCTGACTCATGTAGACTTCAAGTACAACAGAACAAAACATTGCCCGGTCCTGTGTCATACTCACAATTGCAAGTACATTTGAGTCCATCTTCCCAGCTGATACATCTCATCAAGAGTCTCTGACCACATTGGCCCTCTACTTCACGAAGCATGATGTCCTCCAGCAATTGATCCCTCCTGATGATGCATGCTGAACAAGTGAGTTGGACAATGTTCTGTTGTGAACCATAAGGTTTTCATTGGCTAATTTTTGGAAGTAGATCTCCAGGCCTTTCTTCCTAGTTTCTTCAGCACCACTGAAACCTGTCACTACAGGTGACCTTGCTGGCATAGCTTCCAGAATCACTACAACACGCAAGCCATCACAGTATGATAAACTGGTAGATGGGTGGTGGAAAATATAGTATAGTGTAAAGAAAAAGAGAGGGTGAGGTCAAATAGAGCTGGATTCAAGTTTCAGCTTTGGATCTGACCTCACTGGGCCTTGGACATATTGCACTCATTCATTCCATTCTTCAAACACACCTGAGTACCTATCACGTGCCAGGCATAGGGCAAAGCACTGGGAATACAGAGGCCAACAAGACGAGAGGAGTCACTGCACTGGGCAACCTAACCTCTCTCAACCACAAGTGCCCACCTGAAAATAGGGAATAATAATACTTATGCCACCTGTGCTACATGAAACCAAAAGAACCAAATCCATTGCCACTGAGTCGATTCCAACTCATAGTGACCATCTAGGACAGAGTAGAATTACCCCATAGGGCTTCCAAGGCTCTCATCTTTATGGAAACAGATTGCCCCATCTTTCTCCCTCGGAGCGGCTGGTGGATTCAAACCTCCAGACCCTTCAGTTAGCTGCCGAGCTCTTAACCACTGCACCACCAGGGCTCCTTTGTGTTACATGACCAAAAAACCCCCAAAACTATTGCCGTCAAGTTGATTACAACTTATAGCGACCCTATAGGACAGAGTATACGTGAGAGGATGCGAATTTAGTACTGAGTCTAGAACTTAGCTGAATCAAAAATCTCTGCTTCTTCTCACAGGAGACAGACAAGTGGAAAAAAATCTGTATTCAGATCCATATCCCTCTCAGGAGCCTGGCCTGTCCATGGGATTTGTCCTTCCAGCTTCCCAGCCACTCTTAAAGAAACAAGAAAGGGAAGGCGGAGTGTCCTCATCTTCCCTTACCAACAGGGCTGCTGAAGTGCTGTTTTAAGATGAAAACAATGAAGGTCCCGTGGAACCTTCTGGTAAATTCGCAGGGGAGGAATATTGGCTAATTATCATAGGAATGAAGCAAGTGTGATGGATCTGCCATGTGTCAGGTACTGTGCTGAGCATGCTCATTATCTCAACTAATCCAACGACTGCCCCATGAGGCACTAATGATAATATTGATGATGACGATGGCTGTGTTGGTGGCTGTTCTAGGTGCTTTGCATGTATTGAATGATTTAATGCTCACAACGACCCTAGGAGAGAAGAATGTCTATTATTACCTTTTTACAAAAAAGAAAACTAAGGCACAGAGAGGCTTAGCTAGCTAGTAAGTGGCAGAGTTGTGATTCAAACGACAGCAGTTCAAATATAGAGCCTAAGATCTTAACCGTTATGTCCTTTATTCTTCCCATTTTATGGGTAAAGAAACTGAAGCTCAGACAAGCGAAGTGGCCTGCCCAAGGTTTCATGTTGGGAGCTAGGTTTGGCTCCAGCTCTTTCCAACTCCAAAGCGTGCGTTCTACAAAACATGATAAACCCGTTGCCGTCAAGTCGATTCTGACTCATAGCGACCCTATGGGATAGAGTAGAACTGCCCCATAGGGTTTCCAAGGAGTGACTGGTGGATTCGAACTGCGAACCTTTTGGTTAACAGCTGAACTCCTTGACGCTGTGCCACCAGGGCTACATAAAATATGATAGTCTTCTGCAAAGCCCCAGGCAGTGAAAATCTCCAGGATATCGAGGTCCTACCTCAGGCCTATCGCTGATGGGCAGACACAGCCCTTCTCTGTGTCTGGCTTCCCTGACTGAAAACAGAGACTGTGAAGGGGTAATGCTTGCTTGGCTTTCTGCCCGTGGCAGATGGGACTACTTCACCACCATCTGTGAATGCCCTCATTCCTGGTCCCTGCGCCTTAATACTGATCTGGGTATTCATTCATTCATTCAACAAATACTTATTGAACTCTTTGCCAGACCCATTTTAGGTGCTGGAGATTAAGTATAAACCAAACATTAAAAATGTTTTTATATTTCAGTCTTGGGGTGATGGTTCTTGCTTTCTTCCTTTTGCACCCTGTTCCTTTCTAGAAATGGTCTCTTTTGTCCTGTATGTCACTGACATGGTCCATCTGCAGGCCTCTGCTAGCCCATATTATGCCTTTGTGCAAATTAGCGGAAGGCGCCCCCTCTGGGTGGATGCAGTCTCATAGCCTCCAGCTTGGAGAGTAAAGGGTGGGCTGGATTTTAGCCCTTGCCCAGGCTCTAGGCCGGTTCCTTTGTGCTGGGTACAGCCTACTTTCCTGAATGTAGCGGCCCCCTCTTTTAACCTTTCTAGGTATTGGAGATGTGCCCTTGGTACCCAAGCCCAATGACTTGAAGTCCTAACTGACCCCCTTACCCACCTGCTTAGAAGGGTCCTCCACCCACTCTGAAACCTATAAACTAGGCCCTGCAGGTCACCAGCTCTTTATCCATCACCTACCAACAGATCCGTGAGACACACCCTACCCACCCCCCTGGAACCACTTCCTCTTCATCCTCCCCTTATCTATCAGCTACTAGGGCCTCCACATCCAGTTCGTGGCTCTGCTTACCCTCAGGCCAGGTTCCAGCCATCCCCGGTTGTGGTTATCACATTCGAATCCAAGGACCATTCTGACAATGGGGCCAATGTGAGGGTGTACCAACCACTCACCTTTATTAACAAAAAGGCACTATGGACCTGCTCAACAGCAGGATGGTATAAAACACAACTATTAGGCTGTCCTCATTCCTAACTCCATTCTGATGTTAGATGGAGATGCAGTTTAATAGTTAGGAAGTTGTTTAGAGGTAGCACTCAAAATAAAGAACAGATATATTCTTTCTCAAAAAAGGAAGTTACAGATACGTCTTTCTCAAAAAAAGGAAAGTTATAGATATGTCTGGAGGAAAGGAGAATGAAGAAACCCAAAGATACAAGGGAAAGATTACTCCAAAGGACTAATGGACCACAACTACCATAGCCTCCACCAGACTGAGTCCAGCACAACTAGATGGGGCCCGGCTGCCACCATTGATTGCTCTGACAGGGATCACAACAGAGGGTCTGGGACAGAATGGGGAAAAATGTAGAACAAAATTCAAACTCACAAAAAAAGACCTGACTTTCTGGTCTAACAGAGACTGGAGAAATCCCGAAAGTATGGCTCGAGGTACTCTTTTGACTTAGTACTGAAGTCACTCTTGAAGTTCACACTTCAGTCAAAAGTTAGATATGTCTATAAAACAAACAATAACACACAAGAGGAACGTGCTTCATAGTTCAACCATGTGTACGAGACTAAATGGGCACACCAGCCCGAAAGCAGAGACGAGAAGGCAGGAGAGGACAGGAAAACTGGACAAATGGAAATGGAGAACCTGGGGTGGAGAAGTGGAGAGTGTTGACACATCACAGCGTTGGCAAACAATGTCACAAAACAATCTGTGTATTAATTATTTAATGAGAAACTAATTTGCTCTGTAAACTTTCACGTAAAGCACAATAAAAAAATTTTAAAAACAAAGTTGTTATTTTAAAAACCCAATATTTCTATTAAACCTATGATTAGATAATTTACCTGGTCAACTCCTACTTATCCTCAGGTCACTTCTTCCAGGAAGCCTTCTTGGATTTCTTTCCCTTCCTCTCCACCACTCTGCTTCTATTTAGGCACCCTCCCTCTATGCACCTCCTAGAGCACCTGACCTTGGCTGTCATAGCACTCACCATATTACATTGTAATTGCCCATTTGCTTCTTGACTCTCCCCTAATGGAAGTTCTATGAGAATGAGACTATGCCTAGTTCACCTTTATATCATCAGCACCTAACACAGAGCCTAGCACCTAACAGGAACTTGTAAATTTTTGTGAAATAAATAAAAGATACTAGTATGGGAAAAAATTAGCATCAGGGAAATGAGAAGGTATTGCTGTTTTTAGATCCCCCAGACAATCCTCTATAAATCAGAATTTAGTACACCAGGTACCAATTCCATCCATACATCCATCCATCCCTTCATTCATTCACAGAAAAAAAGAAAAGAAAAACTCATTGCCATTGAGTCGATTCCGACTCATAGTGACCCTATAGGACGGAGTAGAACTGCCCCGTAGAGCTTCCAAGGAGCAGCTCGTGGATTCAAACTGCCAATCTTTTGGTGAGCAGCCACAGCACTTAACCACTACGTCACCAGGGTTTCTGCATTCACAGAAGGCATTTTATGTATTGAGCTTGTGCCTAGGCACTGAGGATTCTACAGTGAAAAATATAGTCAAGGCCCCTGCCCTCATGGAGCTTATTTTCTAGTGGGAGTGGCAGAGCTTAGAGCAGGGGGTAGGCAGGAGAGACAGACAGCAATACATTCCCTAATTGGTAACTTATGCCACAGTGAAACTTTATAACTTGAATGACTTTTATTTACCCCAGCTACTTCTTAGAAGAATCTAATGGTTAACTTGCCAAGCACTGGGGTCAGCTTGGAAGCAAGTTCTTAATCTATGATATACTAGCTAAGTTATCTTTGGTCAAATCACTTGGCCTCTCCAAGCCTCAGTTTCCTTGCTAAATGTGGTAACAACAAAGGCACCAACTTCCCAGTACCTACATGCCTGACTGAGGGGAGGGCCCATGCCGGTTCGGGAGCAGTTATATGTTCTCTGGGCATCAATTCATATATGCACTATACTAATATGAAGGCATCATTTTAATTTCTTACTTTCACTGATTCGTGCTCAGCTTTGCTGAGGTGTAACTGGCTTAGTTTAAACCTCTGGGTTGTGCAAAATTTGCATATGATCTTTGAGTCCAGGCTCAGAGATGCCAGTGACAGATAAAGCCACTGACTATGAGCTTTAAGCAGGAACACAGAGCAGGTAGCAGTGGGGACTTCAGCAAGAGGTTTCAGCTTGGGTTCTGGCCATTGATGTTATAGCTCAAGTGACTCTGTCATGGAAGTCCTAGAGCTAATTTCCCCTTATTATTGAACTTGAAACAGCTAGGATAAATAAAGCAGATTTTAATTAACTG
>NW_004444037.1:5787029-5788169 GCF_000243295.1 Trichechus manatus latirostris | reverse complement strand
ATTCTTTTCATAAACATTTTATTTATGCTAACATTTAGTTATGGATTGAATTGCATCCCCAAAAAATATATGTTGTAAATCCTAACCCTGTGGTTATAATCCCATTTGGGAATGGATTTTCTTTGTTATGTTAATGAGACAGTATTAGTTAGCATGTGTCTTAAATCAGTATCTTGAAATCTAAAAGAGCAGATTAAGAAATTGATCAAGCAAGCACAGACGGAGAAAGATAAATGTCATATCACATGAAGAGCACCAAAGAATTGAGAAACAGAAGCTTCAAAAGACAAGGACCTTCCCCTAGAGCGACAGAGAGAGAAAGCCTTCCCCTAGAGTTGGCACCCTGAATTCGGACTTCTAGCCTCATGAACTGTGAAAAAATAAATTTCTGTTTGTTAAAGCCACCCACCTGTGGTATTTCTATTAAAGCAGCACCAGATAACTAAGACAAAATGTAATATGTTTATTATTATTCTTAAATAGATTAATAAACAAGTGTTTTAAATTTTTTTCCTTTAAATTTTGAATACACTAAATACTCATAGATACACACACATAAACAAAAGCTCTTTGGTGTCCCCAATTATTTTTAAGTATGTGAAAGGGTCCTGAGACCAAAAAGTGTGAGAACCACTGCTTTAGGGGATTTGAAAAGTGTGGCAAAGCTTTTTTCCAGTGTTAGAAACAATGTGTAATAAACCCAAATATTCGTCTTTAACCCTCATCGGTCAGGCATGGCAAAGACATTTAAAAGGGAAACAGGAAAAGACAACAGAGAAAAGGTCCTTATATTAGAGGCCATGCTGCAAGCCCAAGTGACATCACCTTCACTATGGCAGAGGATTTGGCCTTGGACCACAAAAGATGGTCTCAGGGAAAGCCTGATTTCTGACCACAGAGATGATGCTGCATCAGGGAGCTGGTTAATGCTCTCCTTCTACCTGGCCAAGTCCTTTTTGGCGTTAGTGTGTTAGATGGGGAGGAGTCTCCCTCTCCTACAGATCCTGGGACATGCCTCTTCTTCAGATACAGGCAAATACCAGGCCCAATACAACTGACCATTCATTTAACAGCCTTAGCCGTCATTGTTAATCTGACCAAACCACCCCATGTTTAAAAAATAATAGTAAGAGCTCTGGT
>NW_004444037.1:5784219-5785397 GCF_000243295.1 Trichechus manatus latirostris | reverse complement strand
GACTAGACTAATATCTTACATTTAAATGGAATCTGGTGACAAGGAAAAGCCTCTGGAAAAAGGAAAATAAACTATTCAAATGTAAGTTTTACTATAACTAATACTGAGAACTTTAGAGCCAGGTAGCTTTGAGCTAAAGCTCTGGTTCTGGCTTATTGGCTGCACCATCGTGGGCAAGACTCATCTGAGCCTTTGCTTTGTCAGCTCTAAAATGATAACTATAATATTATTTAATCCTCATAGAGCTGCTATCAGCATTAAATAAAAGAATGTATGTAAAACATTTAACAGAGTGTCTTGTCAATAACAAGCACTCAATAAACGTCAAATTATAATCCCAAGAACTTTTCTATACTGACTCATTAAATCTTCACCACAACCCCATTAACTAAGAGGGCATTTATTATTACCTTTATTCTGTGGACTGAGATACAAACACGATTTGCCTAACACACACAGAACCATTTGGTGAAAAGAAGGATTACCTATGTGATCTAAACAGAGGAGCTACTCTGAAAGCTCTGTGGTTCTACCATTAGAGATTCACTCCTTTGCATTGAACATTCTCTCTTTTAAACTGTGAATAAAATAATCCCAGGAGTGGTAACACATAAAGAGTTTATAGTTTTATTGGTTGTGGTGGGGAGGGTATGTGGGATGTTCACCACAGTCCATAATATGCAACTAGAATAGTAATCTTGTTTTGCTTTCATTGTATTTGTTTTTATGGTTAAATCCATTGCTGTTGAGTTGATTCCAACCCATAGCAACCCATTTCTATAGTTAGCTTCCATTAATGACAAGTAATACTGGTTGTTCATTTATGGTGGTGATATAAATTACTTTTTAAAATAAATGTACTTGAGTTTTACAGTTAGTTGATGTAAATAAGAACTTTAAGTTTTTTAAAAAATGGCTATGACAAAAGTCGTGGTGACTATATCTAAATGTCTGCAGTTTGGAAAATGTTACTCTATTTGGTAAAACACATACTTCTAGACCTCTCTTATGAGGCTTTCTGTTCTGTAGCCTCTGCTTAAGTTTCCAATGTCTTTCCTCAACATTCCTGATATTCTAGTCACATAGAAGTACTGGCAGTTTCCCCTTTTTGGGTTTCTTTGTCTTTGTACAAGCTAGTTCCACTAATTGGAATGTTCTTCCCTTCCTCGTCTCTCTAA
>NW_004444037.1:5780497-5783432 GCF_000243295.1 Trichechus manatus latirostris | reverse complement strand
TTTAGAAGTTATAGGCCAGATTTTTTCACCTTGCCAGGGTTCCCAAAGATAAACAATGATTTTTTTGGTGAAAAATCATAGCCAATTGTAAATTAAGGTTTTTTTTTTAATAGACTTTATTTTTAGAGCCTTTTTACGTTTACAGAAAAATTGTGCACAAAGTACAGAGTTCCCATATATCTCCTCCTCTTTGCACATTATTTCTCCCATTAACATGTTGCATTTCTGAGATACACTTGTTACAACTGTGAACCAATATTAATACGTTGTTATTAACTAAAGTCCATATTTTGTACCCACCACTTCTTGGTTTAGAGTAATGTGGTGGCCTGCATGTTGCTGTGATGCTGGAAGCTTTGCAACTGGTATTTCAAATACCATCAGAGTCACAGGTGGACAGGTTTCGGGAGCTTCCACACTAAGACAGGCTAGGAAGAAAGGCCTAGCAATCTACTTCTGAAAATTAGCCAGTGAAAACCCATGGATCATAACAGAATATTAGCTGATATAGTGCTAGAAGATGAAACCCCTAGATGGAAAGGCACTCATAATGCACAGTGACTGCAACAATGGACTCCAGCATACCAACGATAGTGAAGGTGGCGCAGGACAGGGCAACATTTCGTATTGTTATACGTGGGGTAACCATGAGTCAGGGCTGACTCAACGGCAGCTAACAAAAACAACAAATATTTTATATTACGGTTTGCTTTTTGTGTTGTACAGTCCTATAGGTTTTGACAAAGGCGTAATGTCCTGTAGCCACTGTTATAGGTAAGTTTTTAAAATAATTTAGTAAGCAAAGTTATATTTCAAAATTTTACAGCAAAAATACTGTGCTTAATGTGAAGTGTAAGTGCATTTTAATATCTTTGATGTGACGGAAGGTGGAAAAAGTACCTGGGACTATGAGAGCCTTAAAAGGGTCCAAGTCAGGGAGATCTTAGAGACATCTTGGAGGAGTTGGCATTTGAGTCAGGCCCTAAAGAATGGGTAAGTTTTTGACCAGAGCAGTTGAGAGGAAAGAGGGCATTTTGCACACAAATAATAGCAACAGTCCTAACTGAAATGCACACTAAGGTTTGGAGAACAGACAGGAATTTGGTTGGGGGAGAAAGGATGGGAGCTGAAATCCTCAAACCCTGAAAGGCTTTGAACGCCTTAGCTGTAGGTTGCAAATTCCTTTTTTTAAATGTGAGGAACAAAGAACAGCTCAAGTGCTGGAGTTTGAAAATGTCTCCTAGGGTCATCGTTCTCTAGAAACATGCTCTAAGGTTTCTCTTCCTGAAGTGAATTTGTTTTAATTTAAGTCTGAGCCATCTGGCTTCCGACAAGACATACAGTAATAAAGAGGCCAAGGAGGCCAGAATATACAAATGCTCCCCGCGCCCTTCCTGCCAAGGCTTCCCCTCAAACCCCTGTACATCCATCCATTAACACACAATTAATCCCCGGGCATTTTCAAAGCCTAGACCTCCCACCTCTCCCACCCCTCAGCAATTAAATCCCTGCCAGTTAAAAGGCCAGAGAGAACAGGTGTGTTTCACACTCGGTTTCACTTTCCTGCAAGGTGCCAGACGGGCAGCTCCAAAGACCGCAGACTTCTTTGTTCATTTAACAGCGTTGGTTAGTAACCAGGCAGCCTCCTTGCCTGCTGGCAGCCTCAGGTGGGACCGGGAAGGTCAGGGGAGTCTCATTTCTCCTGCTAATTCCTCCACTTCAAGGCTTGGCATATTGAGGGAAGCCCCACCAGGGAAGGTGGCATCCTCAGGGCTCTGCTCTGCCCTAGGAATTCACTCATCTATTTATTCACTCAGCCAACACCATTCATTGAGCCTGGAGGAGCCGGCCACTCAGCTACCACGTGCGGGATTTAATGTACACAAAAGTTCTCTGCCCCTTAAGAGGTTCCAGTCTAGCGGAGGACACCAAACACAATTTAATATAATGTAGGAAGTGTAGCAATAAAGGTGTGTATTTGTGGTTTCTATATTAGTTGATATACAGCACTTACCAAAAAAGAAACCAAACCCGTTGCCCTCGAGTGGATGCCGACTCACAGTGACCCTGTAGGACAGAGTAGAATTGCCCCATAGAGTTTCCAAGGAGTGTCTGGGAGAGTCAAACTGCTGATGTTTTGGTTAGCAGCCTAGCTCTTAACCACTACACCACCAGGGTTTCCATACAGTGCTTATAAACATTTATATAAATTTATGTAGTACATAGTAAGGAGCCCTGGTGGAGCAATAGTTAAGCAGTTAGCTGCTATCGAAAAATTGATGGTTTGAATCCATTCAGCTGCTCCGCAGGAGAAAGACCTGACGATCTGCCTCTATGAAGATTACAGCCAAGAAAAATCCTACAGGGCAGTTCTACTTTGTCACATGGGGTCGCTATGAATCAGAATCGACTCGAAGGCATCCAACAACAACAATACAGTGTTTATGCTGTGTCAGGCACTGTTCTAAGCCCTGTATAAACCTTAACTCATTTAATCCTTATAACAACCCTATAAGGTAGGCAGACATTACCATTATCCCTATTTTTGAGTCATTGAGTGGTGAAAATGGTTAATGTGCTTGGCTACTAATTGAAAGGTTGGAGGTTCCAGTCTACCCAGAGGCACCGTGGAAGAAAGTTGTAGCGATCGATCTACTTCTAAAAGTCAGTCGTTGAAAACCCTATGGGGCACAGCTCTACTCTGACACACATGGAGTCGCCATGAGTCAGAATCTGTACTAGTACAACTGTGTAAACAGAGGTATTAAAATGTTAGGTAACTTACCCAAGTTCACAAAACGAGTAAGTGGGGAAGCTGGGACGTGAAGCCAAATAATTCAGCTCCAATGTCCGTGATCTTTCAGCACTCTTATATGCTGCAGAAAATGCTTTGCTGTTTGACCCAGAAAAGTGATTCTAGAAGTAGCCACAGCAC
>NW_004444037.1:5729225-5773798 GCF_000243295.1 Trichechus manatus latirostris | reverse complement strand
GTGGCTGGAACATTAAAACAAGACTCTACTAAGGACTTGGGATAACCAGGAAACTTGACTTATAACAACATAATTTGGATTTACAAAGCACAGTTTCTGTAAAAATGGCGCCAACTGTAAAAATGGTGGTGCAGCGTAATTTGACCTCCTCTCACTTCATGAGGGAGGAGAATCATCAGCATTAACAGCCCAAGGTTGGTTCCTATGAGATGGCGGTCAGGCCTACCTCCTCTCTCCAACCTTTTCACGAGTTCTGACACCAGTCATCCCTCCCACAGCACCCTCTACATCTCTGCTGTGTTTGATAATTTGTTGCAACGGCCACACAGAACTCACAGATCATACTCATAGTTGTGGGGTTTATTAGGGAAGTAACAGGTTACAGTCCAGGATCAGGAATGACTCAGGATACAGTTCTTCGATCAGCACAGCCTGTTCTCAGCCATGCCTGCAGGCAGGCCTCTCTCTGGCCCTCAGCCCCTTGGCTCCTCGGCCCTCAGCCTGGCCTCTGCCCTGCTCTGGCAAGTGTTACAAAGCTCTTTAGCTCCGCCAATAAGTGCCCGGAGGCACCCTACTCCACCAGGAAGCCTCCTGCCTGAAGGCACTCAGCTCTCTCGCTCCATGGGTCAGCATACCCACTGTAGCCACCTCGATCTGTGGGCCGACAAGCCTACCGCGCCGTCTCAGGTCAGTCACCTGGTTCTGTTGCCACCATTTCTCTGCCACAGCTTCTTGCTTCAGCTTCGTGTTACAGCTCTCTGTCTCCTATGTCTAGGAGATTCTCAGTGTAGGGACCTCAGGTCCAAAGGACATGCTCCACTCTTGGCTGGTCTTTCTTGGGGGTAGTGAAGTCCCCCACTTTCTTCTGGGATTGATTTCCTTTAAGCCTAGCAGGATGGCAAAACTGACCAATCCTCTCATTAGGGTTCCATATACCTTATTTGCATGGCCCCACTCGCATGAGGGTTCCATGCACCTTATTTGCATTGTTAGCAAGCTGTCCAATCCCTTTAGTGGGCCACAAGCACCTTATTTACATACTTTCACCCAATCATTTGGTGGGAGTTACGAGACCATGGCAAGAAACGCCATATAAAAGTAATCCATTGCACCTCAGTTTCCTAATCTTCAACCTGGGGACAACTGCAGGATTCTCACCTGCCTGGAACTCACTGTAGCCACTGGGGGTAGTGTAGCCTGCTAGTAATAATGCATCAAGCCTTGATCCTGGTAGGTGGGCAGTCAATGGTGAGTCTCTGGATGGGCGTCAGCACTGAGGATCTAGCCATCCCTTCCCAGTTGGAAATACTCCCACCATTTTCAGTCTTCAAGAATCTGTAATCAATTTTATTAATTAAGGCAGTAGACAGATTTTCATACCGGTAACACTGGCAAATATAAAAACTATTTGAGGCATGAAGGTGGCAGGAAATCTTCCCCGGTCCATCATACAAAGACAATCACATTGGTATATTTTTTTGCAATCTCTTTTCTATATTTCTAGTTTATTGTTTTGTATTCGAACTGTGGCATTGAATATCTGAGGGCTGCTAAAAGAATGAACAAATCAGTCTTAGAAGAAATAAAACCAGAATGCTCCTTAGAAGCAAGGATGGCAACACTTTGATTTGCTTACTTTGGACACATTATCAGGAAAGACCAATCCCTAGAAAAGGACACCAGGGTTGGTAAAATAGAGGCTCAGCGAAAAGCGGGCTGGGCAACATTTTGTTGTTACACAGAAGGTTGCCATGAGTTGGAGCCGACTAGACAGCAACTAACAACAACAATAGTTTATTATTTATTTTACATAGTTAATCTGATGATATATATGATTTCGCATTCAACCTTTTTCATCTGTTTTAATTAAATTAAACTAATTAAAAAGGTATGTAGAGTAGTAAACTCATATTTATAAATATACACATATATGAATACTTACGGAAAAGAAATAAAGATAACTATAGTTATCTCTAAATGTGGGATTATAAATTATTTTAGTTTTATTTTTCATGGTGCTATTGTTTGTATTCTCTACAATTAATATGTTTCACATTCGTAAAAAGAAGAAATACACTATGGTACAATTATAACATAAAAATTTTTCATATTATCATGAACTCTGTGATAACACCATTTCTAATGACTATTTGGTCCGGAGTGTAGTTGATACTTCATTTAATTATTCCTCCCCACATGACTGCAGTTAGGTCATTTCAAATTACACTACAAACGGCATATTCTCAATAGGATCCTTTCCTTAAGATAGATTCTCAGAGCTGAAACTACTAACTTAAATGGTATGAATGCTGCTATTTTCCCCAGCAAGTTTCTTAGAAACCAATCTCTCTGATGACAGTCTCTGGTTCTGACCCCCTTTTCTGGAACTCTTGTGTCTTTTTCTCTCATTTTATTTTCTCCTGTTGGATTTTGGGCTCACGTGTTTCATTTGTCCCTGCCTTCCTCTATGGACTGCTGTGATCCTTCCTGTCCCATTTCTCTCCCTACTTCCCTTACGGATGCCTTGAGGCCCCAGTTTTTTCCACGGGCATGCTTCCTTCCAGCTCCTGCCAATGACATGATGCTATTATTAGCTTCCAAACCTTCATTTCCGTCTTCTTGAAATTTAGGACACAAGAAAGCAGTAACAAGCGTGCTAAAGTGTCAAGACCATGGCAACTGGCCTGAGGGGTTGTCACAAACAATAAACGCTTAGCCCTGCTGACACCATGAATAGACCTTAAAAAAATTAATAAACCTAAGGTCATTTACACACTTTTGATGGTATTTCTTTGATGCCCTGAATACAGCAGAGTGTTTTCCATCCCTTTCTAGATAGGCAGCCATAAAATATGCTGGGTTATTTTTAAGTGTATCTAGTGCACGTGACTTACATACGATTCAGGCTATTGCAGACATACAGACTCTACCACTTACCTTCACTCATAGCCTCAAAACAAGCCAAATCATTCCAACGTGAGTGTAAGCATTAGGAACCTGGACTCAAACAGATATTCCCACTATTGAAAGTTTATGATCAAGGCCCGAAAGCCCTGGCTTTTTTGGAACTGTATTAATGTTAATTTAATATAATAAGCCCCATTCTTTGCTCATGACTTTATTACTTTAGTCACATTCATAGAATTTCAGAGTTATCCAGGATCTTTGGAGTCATTGGATGGAACTTTCTCATTTTACAAATGAGAAAACTGAAGCTTGCTTGGGGAAGTAAAGAGACAAAACAAAACTAAAGCTCCTGGAGACTGTCTCAAGTCTACCATGTCACACTGTCTCTGCCTCTACTGCCCCTTGCCAGAGGCCTTTGCCATGTTTATGGAGCAAAGAGTAGCAACTGTGTGATCTTTGGAGCAATCTCCCAAGTTAGATTTCCTGAGCGTGAAACGTGATAATTCTGAAGTTAACGTCATTAAAGGAATGTTTAGACCAGTGTGTCACCCTTGTTGGTTAAAGTGTGGTATCTATGTTTAAATATTATTTTTTTGGGAGTGTCATATATGAATCAACTTTTAATTGTCATCTAATGTGCTTGGCTGCTAACTGAAAGGTTGGAGGTTTGAGTCCACCCGGAAATGCTGGGAAGAAAGGCCCGGTGATCTACTACCAAACAATCAGCTATTGAAAACCGCACAATTCTACTCTGGTACACATGGAGTTGCCATGAGTCAGAATTGACTCGATGGTAACTGGTGATGCTTGTATTCCTAAATCAGATGGCAAATAATTTATCTTTCTTGCACTTAATCTTGAGTGAATGCAAATTAAGTTGTCCCCAAGAACATTCTCATGTAGATTTGAATCTATGAAGCTAAATAAAAGATTAGAGCAAATACAGATTTTCTATACAAAAGATCGGCAATTTGAATCCACCAACCACTTCTTGGAAACCCTATGGGGCAGTTCTACTCTGTCCTGTAGGGTTGCTATAAGTCGGAATCGTCTCGACGGCAACGAGTTTGGGTTTTTGTTTTCGTTTTTTTGTATACAAGGGAAGACCCATAGGACCTCTAAGCATGATCTCCTTTAGTCCTTTATAGCAGACACCTCTTGCTTTCCCATCACAGTCCTCTTGGCCCATCTTTTAGTCCAACCATTGTTGTAGCAACCTCCTTCCTGCAGGTGTAACCTGACAGCACATTGCCTCAGCTGCACTAGGTATCCTTTGTTTTCTGCCCTGAGATTTCTCTGATGATGGTACATAAGGCCTTTAGGTATCCACTTGGTACCCCATATGTACAACCCCTAAGTGCAAAAAAACTAACACCTCACAGGGCAAAAATTGACCATAGTGGGGGGGAGAGCAGAACTGATGACTGATGGATAAGTGCACCCCTTTTCCATCCCTCCAGTGAACAAATCTGAGGAATATTCTACATGGCTTCTCAGAAGGTCCCAGTGGGACTCAGGCCCAGCTGCCCACTGTAGTATCCAGCTCAATAGCACATCATTGTGTTGTCTTTTCCTTTCACTGTGATACTCTTTTTAGTCCCTACTCCCAGTCGTTAGGATCATTTCCCAAAATAAATTCTCTGCATGAAAGCCCTGTTTCAGGCTTTGCTTTCTGGAAAGAAGTCAGGCTAAGACATCCCTCAGGATAGACACTGTTATTATCATCATTTTACAGATGAGGAAACAGAGGTTCAGAGAGTTTAGAAAAACTTCTCTTGGGTACATAGATGGTAAACAGCAAAGCAAAGCTTTATGCCCATCTGATTTCAGTGTTCAAGTGGTTAACATCACATTCCACTCTCTCCACTTAAACTTGATATTTATGCCTTCCCATTGTTTTATAGCCCTGGTGGTGCAATAGTTAAGAGCTACAGCTGCTAACCAAAAGGCTGGCAGTTTGAATCCACCAGCTGCCCCTTGGAAACCCTATGGGGCAGTACTACTCTGTCCTATAGAGTCGCTATGAGTGAGAATCGACTTGACGGCAGTGGGTCCCCCCCGCCCCCACATTGTTCTACTATCCCAGAAGGATTCAAGTCCCTGCAAGCAACTCTTCTCAAAGTTTTCTCTTTGAGCCCAGCTTCGTCAGCCTCTGCTACCTTCTGCAGGATGTGATTCCCAATTGTAGACAGACTGAACTCAAATGCCTCCCGGGGCCAAGTAGTAACATCAATAATAGTTAATATGTATTGAGCTCTCGCTATGTACTTACTTAATTCTCATTACAACCCTATGAGGTAAGCATTGCTACTATTCCCATCTTACCAATGAGGAAAATGAGGCACATGGAGGTTCAGTAACTTGCCAAGGACACACAGCTTTTCGGAATGTAGCCAGCCTTCTAAGCCAGGCAGTATAACTCCAGAACCAGTGCTTTTAACTACTACCTCCCATAAGACTGTAGATGAATAAAACTGGCTGAGTATGATATGATAGGGAATGGTGGGTTTTGTGGCAAACTGGAGAGCACATACCTACCAAGAAGTAAGCATGAGGATGGAGAAGCTACAAGCTACTCAGCTGCAGATGATGGTTGCCTAGAGCAATTCCGGTCTAATTTTTCAAGCATACAAGGCTTTATATAACGCCTTCTAATTTGTTTAAGACTATTGACTAATTCATATTTAAATGGACCAATAAACAACACCATGATAAACAGAGAAAAGTTGTCAAGCATTTCATTTGACTTGGATCCACGATCAACACCCATGAAAGCAGCAGTCAAGAAATCAAACAACTTATTGCATTGGGCAAATCAGCTAGAAAAGACCTCTTTAAAGTGCTTAAAAGCAAAGATGTCACTTGGAGGACTAAGGTGCACCTGACCAAGCCATTGTCTTTTCAATCACCTCATATACATGTGAAAGCTGGACAATGAATAAGGAAGACCTAAGAAGAATGAAGCCTTTGAATTATGGTGTTGGCGAAGAATATTGACTATACCATGGACTACCAGAAGAAGGAACATATCCGTCTTGGAAGAAGTACAGTCAGAATGCTCCTTAGAAGTGAGGATGACGAGACTCTGTCTGACATACTTTGGACATGTTATCAGTCCCTAAAGAAGGACATCATGCTTGGTAAAGCAGAGGGTCAGCGAAAAAGAGGAAGACCCCCAATGAGATGGATTGACACAGTGGCTACAACAATGGGCTCAAATAGAGCAAGGATTGTGAGGATGGCGCAGGACTGGGCAGTGTTTTATCCTGTTGCACATAGGGTTGCTGTGAGTTGGAACTGACTCAACAGCACCTAACAACAACAACATGGTCACAGATCGATATTGGCTTATGAACCCCTAAATTCTTGATAATGGAGTAAAGATGAAGTATTACACATTAGTTATAAATCCGATTCTTATGCTGTGCAGCTGGACATAGTATTGTGTATTTTATAATACAATATTTCATTCAGATTGAAAAAAGTATTAATGTCTATTTTAGAACATGTAAAAAAATATTTTAAAATGTTAAGAATATAAAAATCATTCATAATCCACAAGCTCAGAGATAATATCAACGTTTGAGTAAGTTTTCTTCCAATCTTTTTCGTTGTTGTTGTTTTTCAAGACATAGAACAATTTTGATAAATAAGTCTCAAAGGAATTGGAGGGTTTTGAAGAATTTCATTATAGCATGAATATAGGCTCAGACTGAAGACGTTTACTTCTGCCTGGTTCAAAGCCATTTAAAATGATAGTCATGTTTTCAGGTTATTATAGCATAAGCATTTTCAGATTGTTTAAAGTGGCATTTGTTTTTGTTTTGTTTTTTCAAATTTTCCAGTTTCTCACTGGCTTCCAGTATTCCAAATGGTTTTTTAGCATTAAAATTTTCATCTACATTTTTAAATTAAAATAAATTTGTGAGATTCTTTTGAGAATCTCTTGACGACTATAAGTTATGCTTATAATTCTGCAAAACAAAAATAATTTAGAAAGAATCCAGGACTGGGAATCCCTCACATGTTATATGATAAAAAGAGCTTGAGTCAAGATTTGTCCAGCACGCGTAGCTAACTCTGCAGAGAGTTAAGCATTCTGTGGAGCTTGTTAGCCCTCTCAGGCCACCTGGATATTGCAGGTATTGGTGAGGCAATAACTAATTTACTAAATAAGGCTTTCGTGGTTTAAGATTCCATACAGCCCTACAGTAAATGTTGTTTCTGTCATCCTAATCTAGTCCCTTCTTAATCCTTCCTAATAGGATTCCAATTTTTTTTTTTTTTTAATTCTCTTTGGATATAGTATCTTTATGTTTAACTTTTTTGGTTGCTATTGTTGAGAATATACAGAGCAAAACATACACCAATCAACTGTTTCTACATGTACAATTCAGTGACATTGATTACATTCCTCGAGTTCTGCAACCATTCTCACCCTCCTTTTCTAAGTTGTTCCTCCTCTATTAACGTAAGTTCAATGCCCCCTAAGGTTCCTATCTAATCTTTCAAGTTGCTGTTGTTATTTTGATCTTACATACATAGTTCTTAAAAGAGCTTAATGCTCAAGACGGACATTTTTTACTAGTTAAGCTAAACTATTTTTGGTTTAAAGAAGACTTCAGGGGATATTTTTGGGTTAAGCTATAAAGATTATCTCAGGGCCATAGTTTCAGGGGTTCATCCAGCCGCCATGGCTCCAGCAAGTCTGGAGTCCATCAGAATTTGAAATTCTGCTCTGCATTTCCCCCCTTTTGATCAGGATTCCTCTGTGGAATCTTTGAGCAAAATATTCAGTAATGGTAGCCGGGCACCAACCAGTTCTCCTGGTCTCGTGACAAAGGAGGCAGCTGTTCGTGGAGGCAATTAGACGCACATTCCATGTTCTATTCCTGATTGCCCTTCTTCCTCTGTTGCTCCAGGTGAACAGGGGCCAATTGTTGTGCCTTAGATGGCTGATTGCAAGCTTTTTTTTTTTTTAATTTTTTATTGTGCTTTAAATGAAAGTTCACAGTTCAAGTTAGCTTCTCATATAAAAATTTATACACACACTGCTATGTGACCCTAGTTGCTCACCCCATTCTGTGACAGCACTCCCCTCCTTTCCACCCCGCATTTCCCATGTCCATTCAACCAGCTCCTGTCCCTTTCTGCCTTTTCATCTTGCCTCCGGACAGGAAGTGCCCATTTAGACTCATGTATCTACTTGAACTAAGAAGCACACTCTTCATGAGTATCATTTTATGTCCCATAGTCCAATCTAATCTTTGTCTGAAGAGCTGGCCTCTGGAATGGTTTTAGTTTTGGGCTAACAGAGAGTCCCGGGGCCATGTCTTCCAGTGTCCCTCCAGTCTCAGTCAGACCATTAAGTCTGGTCTTTTTACCAGAATTTGCGTTCTGCACCCCACTTTTCTCCTGCTCCAACAGGGACTGTCTGTTGTGTTCCCTGTTGTCTTAGTCATCTAGTGCTGTTATAACAGAAATACCACAAGTGGATGGCTTTAACAAAGAGAAGTTTATTTCCTCACAGTAACAGACCAGAAGTCCAAATTAAGGGCGTCAGCTCCAGGGGAGGGCTTTCTCTCTCCATCAGCCTTCTTCTCATCAGTGTTCCCCCGAACTAGGAGCTTCTCCACACAGGGACCCCAGGTCCAAAGGACGCGCTCTGCTCCTGACACTGCTTTCTTGGTGGTATGAGGTCCCCCTGTCTCTCTGTTCACTTCTCTCTTTTATATCTCAAGAGATTGGCTCAGGACACAATCCAGTCTTGTAGATTGAGTCCTGCCTTACTAACACAACTGCCACCCATCCTCCCTCATTAACATCATAGAGGGGGGATTTACAAGGTATAGGAAAATCACACAATACCAGGAATCATGGCCCAGCCAAATTGATACACATATTCTGGGGGGACATAATTCAATCCATGACACCTGTCAGGGCAGTCATTTGTGGTAGCCAGGTACCATCTAGTTCTTTTGGTCTCAGGCTAATGGAGTCTCTGGTTTATGTGGCCCTTTTGTCTCTTGGGCTAATATTTTCCTAGTGTCTTTAGTGTGTTTCATTCTCCTTTGCTCCAGATGGGTTGGGACCAGTTGATTCATCTTAGATGGCTGCTTGCTAGCTTTTAAGACCCCAGATGCCACTCTCCAAAGTGGGATGCCGAACCTTTTCTTAATAAACTTTATTATGCAAATTGACCTATATGTCCCCTAAAACCAGGTGGACCCCAATTTTTGATCAGGTGTCCACCTTATGCTATTTATTTAAGCCAATATCCTGTTGAATATGTTGCTATAATGCTGAACAGGTTTCAGCAAAGCTGTCAGACTAAGACAGAGTAGGAAGAAAGGCCTGCAATCTACTTCAGAAAATCAGTCAATAAAAATCCTATGGATCACAACAGTCAGTTCCATAACTAATCATTGGGATGGTGCAAGGCTGGGCAGCACTTTGTTTTGTTGGGCATGAGGTAGTCACGAGTAGGAGGGACACTTGATGGCAACTAACAACATTATTGAGCCAGTGGAGGATATAAGACCTATGGTGGCCCAATCAGATGGAAGGGGAAGATTTTACTCCATGGTTTGGGAGAGGTTTTCTTTCACTCCTGCTATCCTCAGACAAGGATCCAAGTAGCCCAGAATGCCACTAGCAACCAGACCACAACCAAATTGCCTTAGGAGAAAGCTGAAGCTGAAGATGCAGGGTGAAAACACAGACAGATTTGAGTCCTTGAGATGCCAGAGCTTCAGAATATACTGTGTGAAACCTGTCCAACTATAGACTCCCAGATAAGCAAGATAATACATTTCCTTATAGTTTAGTCAGTTTGCATCAGTATTTTCTGTTGCTTGAAGACAAAAGCATGCTACATGGTACAAGCACATTTTTCCTGGAGTTATATCTTATATTACTTATATCTTGTTTGGCTAGAACATGGGAAATGTGTGATACATAAACATCTTTACTGCTTTATACAAAACTCAATTTCTTTTCAAGCTTCTAAATGCAATAACCAGTCCTGTATTATCCATAATTCTAAACTGACAGAAACTGCTCCATGTATTTGCTATTGGTGTAAAAAAAAAAAAAAAAAAAAAGCAAATCATGATAAATAAGAGCATATTAGAATTTAGTTTTAAAAATTCAGTACCGGTAGGGTAAATAGGTTGTATCTCAATAAACATGACTTAAAAAGTCAAATAAATTTCAATATACCACCAACAAAAAATGTCTGCCTGGTATGTGTATCAGTTAGGATTGTGTTTAACTGCTCAATAAGGACACCAGGGACTCAGGCTCTTTCTCTTTTGATTCTGCCATCCTTAGCATGCCTGATTCAGCCTGTGGAGCTGGGGCAGGATCCTATACTCCCAAGAGCAAGGGAAATTGAACAAATGAAGGCTCTGTTAGCTGGGAAGAAGGAGGAGAAAGGATGGCTTTTATGTAGGCAAGTCAGACTTGCATTTGTTGTGCATTCAGTCCAATTCCCTAAACCTTCTATGCTTATATCTCCAGTAACATTGAATATAATTATATTATGACCATTACTGCCATCATGCAAAGATCTCAGATCACTTGTTAAGAAATTATGGAAATTATGTACTTAGAAGAGTAATAGATTAAAATCATGGAATCACTGAAAATCACCTTGATTTTTTCGTTACACATCAAAGGGTTAACACGTACCTAGCTTCCACACCTAAAATTCTGAGGACTTTTTCTGTGCGGCTTGTTATTAATTCATGACTCCCTCCAAATCTTTGTTTCACCATTTCAGAGGTCCGACCTTCTCTGAATGAGATTCATTATCTGCTGTAAACATTTGTGACCCCCTAAAACACTGAGAGCACAGACAAATCTTGTTTCTTTAGATTAGTTATGTAAATTAAGAATAAACCTGCAAGAAACAACATGGATTAATCTCACAAACATTGTGCTGAATGAAAGAAGTCAGACACAAGAGAGTTCATACTGTATGAATTCAATCTCTGAAGTCCAAGTACAGATAAAATTAATTTATGATCATAGTAATCAGAACATTTGGGTGTGGGGTGGAGCTGACTGCAAAAGGACAAAGGAACTTTCTGGAGAGATGGAAATCACCTCCTTTTATTTGGGGTAATGCTTACATGGGTGTACACAACTGTCAAAACTTATCAAAGTGAACACTTAAGAGCTCTGCATTTTAATCTAGAATAATCATGCTGTTTATTGTATTGGCTACCATCGAGTCAACCCCTGACTCACGGTGATTCCATGCACAACAGAACAAAACACTGCCCAGTTCGGCGCCAGGCCCATGATCAGTTGTGGATCAGACTGCTATGATCCACAGGGTTTTTGTTGGCTGATTTTTGGAAGTAGATCACCAGTCCTTTTTTCCTAGTCTGTCTTAGTCTGGAAGCTCTGCTGAAACCTGCTGAGCATCATATCAACACACAAGCCTCCACCGACAGACAGGTGGTAGCTGCACCTGAGGTGCATTGGCCGGGAATTGAACCTGGGTCTCCCACATGGAGGGCAAGAATTCCACCACTGAACCAACACTGCCCTCTGTAATAATCATACTTTAGTAAAAACAATTAAAAATAAAGGATAAAATTGCACACTTGGGAACTACCTAATGGCCATCAAGAGGTGACACAAATACTGAAATAATATGCAGTTTTAAAAAAGAACAAGGCAGCTCTATCTACACTGAGATAGGATGATCTGCATTAAGTTCAAAGAGTTAGACACAGAAGAGAGTGAAGAAGATGCTGAGGAGAATACCCCTTGTATTAGTTTCCTAGGATTGCCGTAACAAATTACCACAAAGTTGGTGGCTTAAAATAATAGAAGTTTATTCCCCCACAGTTCAGGAGCCTGGAAGTCCAAAATCAAGGTGTCCCCTGGGTCATGCTCTCTTCAAAGTCTCTAGGGGAGAATTCTTCCTTGCTTCTTCCAACTTCTGGTAGCCCCAGATGTTCTTTGGTTTGTGGCAGCATAACTCCAATCCTTGCCTCTGACGTCACATGGCTGTCTTTGCTCTGTGTCTGTCTGTCTCTGTGTCTCTTCTCTTTTTATCAGGATACCCATCATACTCATGTATGACTTTAATTAGTTAGTATGACTTAACTAAGTACATGTGCAAAGACTCTATTTCTAAATAAGTTCACATTCACAGGTACCCGGCGTTAGGACTTGAACATATCTCTTTGTGGGACGCCAGTCAACCAATAACATACCTCTACAAGTGTATTTGTGTATGTATAGAACTACTCCGGACAGATAGATGAAACGCTGGTAACAGTGAAAAATCAGTGGACGGAGGTATATGGAGTGATAGAAGGTGGAGGGAGGTCAGTTTTTCACTGTGTATTTTTTTAACTATTAAAATATGTCACCATGTGCATATATTACTTATTTAAATAAATAAGAAATTTTTTTTAAAAAGTAAAAATATAGAGGTGACGGAGAGTAAGCAGAGGCAAAAAGCTATTTGGAGTAATTAGGACGGTCCAGATACTAACCAGGGCTTCAAACCAGTTCGTTTTGGTTTGAATGCCTATTGAGAATTTGTATTTCCACCCCAGATGTACTGAATCAGAATCTACATTTTAACAAGACCCCAGATGATTCTTATTTATAACAGACTTTGAGAACCACTGCTCTACTAGTGGTTCTCAGAATTGATCTCTGACCAGCAGCATTAGCATTGCCTAGGAATTTGTTTGAAATGCAACTTCTCAGCAGGGGTTCAAAGCCTTGACACTGACTCTGAATGAACCTTACTCATCTGGCCTGCCAATCATCCTTTCTTGGGACAGGTACATCACCCCTGTGTCCATGCGTCCCAATTAGCACTTATATCCTCCTTGAGATTCTTGATTAACTTTCTCTGTGCATACGGTTTATCTTCATGACTAGATCGTAAGTAAACGTGAGAGTAGGCACGTGGTCTTATACATTTTTTGGAACCTACCCATCCCCCACAAATAGTTCACAGCTGGATAAAAATTCAATGGTCAAATTAAATAATTAATAAATGTGAATGTTATGTTTATCTCAGATACCTAAGGATACCTAAGTGAATTTCTCATTTTGGTGACCCCAGAGAATTTCCTACCAATCAAGATTTTTTTTAAAAATTTTGCTTTTATATTTCAATATTATGTTGACATGACTCACTTAAAATATATATTCTCCCAAATTTTGTTTGCATGTAAAACTTGTGTAAAACAAATTCTAAGTGCCCCTCTTAAAAACCTGTTACCGTCAATTCAATTCCTACTCATAACGATCCCATAGGACAGAGTAGAACTGACCCATTGGGTTTCCAAGGAGCAACTGGTGAATTCAAACTGCTGACCTTTTGGTTAGCAGCCAAGCTCATAACCACTATACCATCAGAGCTCCTTGAGTGCCCCAGGGGCTCATTATGTAAAGCAGTGTCTCTCCAATTATTAACTTCGGTGAAGGGAGAGACAACACACAATATAGGGGAAGTCAGCACAACTTGACCAAGGCAGTCATAGAAGCTTCCTAGACACATCCAAATACCTTGAGACTGAGTTACTGGGGCTGAGGGCTGGGGACCATTGTCCCAGTAGATATCTAGGTCAATTGGCATAACACAGTTCCTAAAAAAAATGTTCTACATCCTACTTTGGTGAGTAACTTCTGGGGTAAAAAGCTTGTGAGCGGCCATCTAAGATACATCTGTTGGTCCCGTCCCATCCAGAGCAAAGGAGAATAAAGAAAACCAAAGACACAAGGAAAATATTAGTCTAAAGGACTAATGGACCACATGAACCACAGCCTCCAACAGCCTGAGCCCAGAAGAACTAGATGGTGCCTGGCTACCACCTCCGACCTCTCTGACGGGGTCACAATAGAGGGTCCCAGACAAGCAGGAGAAAAATGTAGAACAAAATTCAAATTCACAAAAAAAGGCCAGACTTACTGGCCTGACAGAGACTGGAGGAACCCCCTAGACTATGGCCCCCAGACACCCTGCTAACTCAGAACGGAAGGGACCCTCGAAGTCCACCTTTCAGACAAAGATTAGACAGGCCTGTAAAGCAAACAATAACACACATTAGAAATGTGCTTCTTAGTTTAATCAAGACCAAATGGTCAAAACCTGTCCAAAAGCAAAGAGGAGAAGGCAGAAAAAGGA
The DNA here is from genome assembly GCF_000243295.1 of Trichechus manatus latirostris. Taxonomy (NCBI): domain Eukaryota; kingdom Metazoa; phylum Chordata; class Mammalia; order Sirenia; family Trichechidae; genus Trichechus; species Trichechus manatus. The sequence continues at coordinate 5,759,724 of NW_004444037.1, read as the reverse complement.
CAGGAAAACTGGAAGAATGGACAGAGGGAACCCAGGGTGTAAAGGGAAAGAGGGAGAGTGCTGGCACATTGCAGGGATTGCAACCAATGTCACAAAACAATTTATGTATAAATTTTTGAATGAGAAACTAATATGTGCTGTGAACTTTCACCTAAAGCACAATAAATTTTTAAAAATAAATAAAACAGTGTTTCTCACTGGTTTTCCCCCCTTACTTTTTTATTGACGTGAAATTCACATAACATCAAAGTAAGCATTTTAAAGTACAATTCGGTGGCATTTAGTACATTCTCAGCGTTGTGCAACCACCCCCTCTATCTAGTTCCAAAATCTCCCTGCTTTTTGGTAGATAAAATACTTTCATTAATAATAATATAATAATTTTGTGATGTGAATAATCATCTTATAATTAATCTGTTTCCTGAATTAAAAAGTCTAGGTCATATAATTTCCTAAAGCAAGCTTCAGCTGTACTTGGATTAACACCAAAATTACTTTTTTTTTCTGGGTCATACAGTTAAATCCTGACTTACTCTCCCTTCTTATTTTTATTATTGGAAGATGAGGGTGAAAGCATTTATTAGAGGGGAAAGGAAATGAGATTATAAAAGACAAAGGCATAATCTCAGAATATTGGAAAAATGGAGGCCCAGAGCTTTATGTAACAATGAAGGGAAGAGAAAGACTGTCCCTGGGAGAAAAGAGATCACTTACCCAGAAACTGGAGGAAGGCAAGTGGGCTGGGTGGGCTGACAGCAAGGGGAGGCAAGGAGAGAACAAAACTAAACAAGCATTGAATCTAAAGAGGGTTGAAATAAGGAGAAAACGGCCAGGCTATGTTTGAGAGTCAGGCTAGACCAGTGCTGACTGTGCGTTTTGTAATATTGAGGGGAATCTTTAATTTGAAATTTTCTCAAATAAGACATATTTTGCCTAGAAGCAGAGTCCCTAAGTGGTTAATACACTCAGCTGCTAACCAAGAAGTTGGAGTTTTGAGTCTACCCAAAGGGCCTCAGAAGAAAGGCTTGACAATCTACTTGCAAAAAATCAGCCATCGAAAACCTTAGGGAGCACAGGTCTACACTGACACACGTGGGGTTGCCGTGAGCCGGGGTCGCTGTGATAAGTAGAGGTGGACACGTCTCGGAGTAGGCTCTGTGGCAACTGTTGGTGGCCTAGAACATCAGGAACATCAGTGGTCCCCTGCAGGTGAAGTGCTAATTCTGCAGTTACATCTGTCCAAAACAAACACTACACTCCTAACAAGTTCGTAACATAAGAGTTGGCCCTTCCATGACTTTTGTTTTTTTTTTTTTAAAGGAAGTGTTGTTGTTGTTTCTTGCTTTCTAGGTTTCTTTTTTTTAACTGTGCATGTGCATTGGAGAATTGGTCTGAAGCATGAGGACAAACCATTTCTTAACATCTGTCACTGCTCAGAAGGACGTGCCTTCCCCAGGATGCCTGCCATCTCCTGGAGAAAGCACTTTGAAAAGCTGGGCCCATCACCATCTTGCTCTCTGATAGGCAGGATTCAGGGGAGAGAGAGAGGGAGATCAGCCACTAGTTATTTATCGTGCTCATTGCCTCTCTTCCTTCTCTAGAACATAAGCTCCATGTGGGCAGGGATTACTGTCTTGTTCACTAAGACATATATCCCCAGCACCTAGCACTGTGCCTGGCACATACAGGGCACTCAATAAATACTTGGTGAAAAAGTGAATGAATTTGCTGTGTGCCTACCATCTCGCTCTTGTAGGAACGGCAGGGTTGGGCTACAGGGAGAAGGAGAGTGTCAAGCACTGTGCTGGGTTCTTTACATAAGATATCTGATAGTCGAGAACTGACCTAAGCCATTTTGGTCATTCAACAGTCACTGGGTTATTCTGTTAAGTATCAGTCAACTTTGGCCATCGAGGTGGAAAAAAGCCATAAATCTCTCCCTCTGCCTTCCCCAACATACCACCTAATAAGGAATTTTGTTACATTGAAAGCGTGTCTTAGACCAGCTCCTTCTAAAAGCATACACATTTATTAGCAGACAGGCAGGCACAAGAACAGTTGTACATCCTGTTCTTTTAAGCTCTGAGAAGCCCCACTCTTTATCCCTAGACCTCTGACAGGAACCTTGTGTGAGAAACTCATTCTAGGGCTTTCAGTGACATTCTAACTGGTGCATCAGGAAACCTTCCCAACGTGTCATGGGACAGGACCCTCTGTGAACCGAGAGACGGACAAAAGACCAAACAGGTCTGGATGGAGATGCAGCTCTGGAGGTGCCAGGATTTGCCAAATTCTCACTCCTCCTCCACGCAAGGGTAGTGAGGTTGCCTAAGTTTTCCAGCCAAACACATTTCTTCAACAACACTAATGTCACCAATGAAAAAATTTGTGTTACATCTCTTACACCAGTTAATGAGCCTTCTGGTATTTTGTTAATAATGTTTGAAATGTTTAAACAACTACCTCTGAAGTGTGGATTCCTGATTGTTGTTGTTGTTAGATGCCATCAAGTCACTTTTGACTCATAGTGACCCTATGTACAACAGAATGAAACACTGCCTGGTCCTATGCCATTCTCATAATCTTTGCTATGCTTGAGCCCCTTGTTGCAGCCACTGTGTCAATGCATCTCATCAAGGGTCTTCCTCTTTTTGGCTGATCTTCCACTTTACCAAGCATGATGTCCTTCTTCAGCAACTGATCCCTCCTGATAACATGTCCAAAGTACATGAGACAGGGTCTCACCATCCTTGTTTCTAAGGAGCATTCTGACTGTACTTCTTCCAAGACAAATTTGTTTGTTCTTTTGGCACTCAATGATATATCCAATATTTTTCACCAACATGATAATTCAAAGGCGTCAATTCTTCTTTGGTCTTCCTTATTCATTGTCCAGCTTTCACATGCTGCTTTTAAATGGTCATGGCCAGGAGTCAAGTCCAGCTTCTGAGTTTCAGGACCCATACTCAACAATTATTGTTGTTGTTGTTAGGTGCCACTGAGTTGATTTTTAACTTATAGTGACCCCATGTGACACACTAGAACTACCCCATAGGGTTTTCTTGGCTGCAGTCTTTACCAGAGCATATTGTCAGGTCTTTTCTCCCGCAGAACCACTGGGGTTCAAACCGCCAACCTTTTGGTTAGCAGCCAAGTACTTAACAATTGCACAACCAGGACTCCTATATCATGTTAGATTTCCTTCTGAAAATAAGAATTAATGGAATATTATAGATATACAGAGTCCCTAACATTTCTTTACCCATTATATGCTTTGATAGCAAGAATCCAATATTCAGGGAGGCACATGCGTTAGCTGACAACAGCCATGGAAGCTTAAGGTGCTAGGCAATAGTTTAAGCAAATTAATACATGGACACTGATTTAAGAATTATAAAAATATTCTATAGGTCACATTATCTTTTTCATTCCAAATGGATATTTGATTTTTAAGTCTCTGAGGAAGAAATCATATTCTTACAATTCATTTACCACTTTTTAAAATAGGAAAATATTAAATTAAAACTTCAGGTCTGTTAAATTAAGTGGTTAAAATGTTAACATTTGGTATATTTGAAAAGTTACAACTTAGAGAAACCCTTCTATTCTTTCATGATGAAATCAGCTACCAGGAAGCATCACTGGGACTCATGATTGCTGAGAATATAAGAACATGGACTCTGTTTGAGATTCATCTAGCTGGATTGGAATCCCAGCTCCACCACTATGTATGTCTTTGTACAAGCCATTTAACCTCTCTAAGCCTCAGTTTCCTCATTTATGAAATGGGAGTAATGGGAATAAGCAAAAGGTCATTAAAAAGACAGAAAAAAAAAAAAAAAAAGACCAAAATAGATGTGAGAAGAAACTCTGAAACCTGCTCTTGAACGCAGAGTAGCTAAAGTGAAAGGAATGACGAAGTAAAAGGGCTGAATAGAAGATTTCAAAGGGTGGCACGAGAAGGCAAAGTTAAGTATTACAATGAAATTTGCAAATACCTGGAGTTAGAAAGCCAAAAGGGAAGAACACGCTCAGCATTTCTCAAGCTGAAGGAACTGAAGAAAACGTCTAAGCCTTGAGTTGCAATATTGAAGGATTCTGTGGGCAAGACATTGAATGATGGAAGCATCAAAAGAAGATACAAGTAATACACAGAATCACCATACCAAAAAGAATTGTTTGACTTTCAACCATTTCAGGAGGTAACATATGATCAAAAAGTGATGGTATTGAAGGAAGAAGTCAAAGCTGCACTGAAGACATTGGCAAAAAACAAGGCTCCAGGAATTGACAGAATACCAATTAAGATGTTTTAATAAACAGATGCAATGCCGGAAGTGCTCATTCACCTATGCCAAGAAATTTGGAAGACAGCTACCTACTGGAAGAGATCTATATACGTACCTATCCCAAAGAAAGGCTTGATCCAATGGAATGTGGAAATTATCGAACAATATCATTAATATCACATGCAAGTGAAATTATGCTGAAAATAATTCAAAAACAGTTGTAGCAGTACATCAGCAAGGAACTGCCAGAAATTCAAACCAGATTCAGAAGAGGACGTGGAACCAGGGATATCACTGCTGATGTCAGATTGATCTTGCCTGAAAGCAGAGAATACCCGAAAAACTTTTACCTATGTTTTATTGACTATGCAAAGGCATTCGATTGTGTGGATCATAACAAATTATGGATAACATTGTGAGGAATGGAAATTCCAGAACACTTCATTGTGCTTGTGCAGAACCTGTACACAGACCAAGAGGCAGTTGTTCAGACAGAACAAAGGGATACTGCATGATTTAAAATCAGGAAAGGTGAGTGTCAGGGTTGTAGACATTCATCACACTTGTTCAATCTGTATGCTGAGCAAATAATCCAAGAAGCTGGACTATATGAAGAAGAACACAGCATCAGGATTGGAGGAAGACTCACTAATAATCTTTCATATGCAGACACAACTTTGCTTGCTGAAAGTGAAGAGGACTTGAAGCTCTTACTGATCAAGGTCAAAGATTACAGCCTTCAGTACGAATTACACCTCAACATAATTAAAACAAAAATCCTCACAACTGGACCAATAAGCAACATCATGATAAACGGAGAAAAGATTGAAGTTGTCACAGTTTTCATGTTACCTGAATCCACAATCAATGCCCATGGAAGCAGCAGTCAAGAAATCAAACAACGTATAGCATTGGGCAAATCTGCTGCAAAAGACCTCTTTCAAGTGTTAAAAAGCAAGGTGTCACCTTGAGGACTAAGGTGTGTCTGACCCAAGCCATGATATTTTCAATCCCCTCATATGCATGCAAAAGCTCGACAATGAATAAGGAAGACCAAAGAATTGATTCATTTGAATTATGGTGTTGGTGAAGAACGCTAAACATACCATGGACTGACAGAAGAACAAACAAATCTGTCTTGGAAGAAGTACAGCCAGAATGTTCCTTAGAAGTGAGGACGGCAAGACTTCATCTCATATACTTTAGACATGTTATCAGGAGACACCATTCCCTGGAGAAGGGCATCAAGATGGTAAAGCAGAAGATTAGCGAAAAAAGAGGAAGACCCTCAACAAGATGGATTGACACACTGGCTACAATAATGGACTCAAACATAACAATTGTGAGGATGGTGCAGAACCAGGCAGTGTTTCATTCTGTTGTACATGGGGTCACTGCGTGTTAGAACTGACTCTAAGCCACCTAACATTCCATAACAAAGGAACCCGGGTGGCACATGGTTAACCACTCAGCCGCTAACTGAAAGGTTAGTGGTTCAAACTCACCCAGTGGCTTCACAGGAGAAAGACCTGGTGATCTTCTCCTGTAAAGATTACAGCCAAGAAAGTCCTATGGGGCAGTTCTACTCTGTCACATGGGGTCGCTATGAGTCAAAAATCAACTCCATGACACCCAACAACAGTCCACAATAGATCATAGTATACAGTAGTGGTTACTAGAATGCTAATTATTCCAGAGTAATTTGCACTTTCTTAAGGCTCCTCAGGACAAACAGCCTCCGAGTTACAAAAGAAAAAACAATTTCCCTGACATCTTTGTCCTCCCAGAAAGTCATTCATAGCCTTGCTTATAATATACATATTTTGATAACTTTGGTTATTGGTATATAACTAATCTGGGCTGGGTTGGAAGCTGGTTTATGCCCCAGGCAAGTTTTATGTAACCTGCTTTATATGATCAAACAGGAAAAATCAAAGTCAGTTTGTTCTCTTTGGCTGACCCTTCCATCTCATGTGAATATGTCATTATAAATAGCTAAAGGTCTGTAAGGAATGTAAGAGGTAGACTTCTTGTTCCAGGAGGCAGAACTAGAATTTTTCAGGGATAGGTATAGCCTTAATGGAATCGGAAGCAGTGATCTCCCTGTCACTGGGAGCATTCAAGGAGACTCAGTGATTACAGGCTAAAGAGGGTGGAGAGGACATTCCTGTTTTAGTTGGGACACGAGACTGAATAATGATGATGATGACTGTAATAATAATAACCATGGGTTCCATTTATTGACATCATGTTCCAGTACTGTGCTGGATACTTCACATATTTTAGTTAATTTAATCTTCATAGCAATTGTTCAAATTTTATAGCATTATCCCTTTTACACATTAGGAAACCAAAGCTCCAAGATGTTAAATAATTTACTGAATTTCACATAGCTAGAGTGGACGATCTGGGATTTGGATCCAGACCCTATGCTATTATGCCACCTTCCAAAACGACCCAGTTCAATGCTTTTCAAAAAAAAATTTTGGGGGGTGAAACATCCCTTTTATCAAATGAAATCTTACACTATGTCTTACACTATGTAAGTCTTAGACTATAGTGTATATATATTACATTATATGTCTTACAGTTTAATTTATAAACTGCTAAAATTACTCTGTATTAATATACATTTATTTTATAATTTCAGCTGTATAATATTTACTTGTTATAAAGTCATCCATGAGAACAACGAGGCTGTTTGTTGAAGACAAAAGTTTGATATCTAAAGTTATGAATCACAGATATCATCTAATATCGGCCTCAGCATCCAAATAATATTTTTATTTTGCTTTGGTGCACAGCATTGCAATGGTCCAGTGTTTTCACTGTCCTCTGTGATATCTCTGGGTATTCTTCAGTTACACAAATTCAGGAGTTGGAGAGAAGGTCAGAAGGACATTTTGTTTGCAGTCTGAATCATTAACAATATCTAACAACCACATGCCTGCCTTATCATAATACAGAAGTCAGGCTAGCAGCCCCCAAAGCTTACAGAAACTGCGAAAACAATCTATGATATGATATTATCATCACATGGCAGTTACTCAACAAATTCTATTTCTGAGAGACTGTGGAACAAGTTGGTTAGGAGCATGAACTATGAAATAAAGCAGCTCAGCTCCACCACTTACTAGCAAACTGATCCTGAACAAGGATCTTAACCTCCTTCAGCCTTGGTTTCCATATTTGTAAAATGAAGATTGTCATGACCTGGCAAAACCAACTTGGTTGTTTACAATTACTAAGTTCTATTGAGTAGATCTAGGTCCCTAGGTGGCACAAGTGGCATGCACTTGACTACTAACCGAAAAATTGGTGGTTCAAACCCACCCAATGGAACCATGGAAGAAAGGTCTGGTGACCTGCTTCTGTAAAGATTACAGTCAAGATAACCCTCTGGTGCAATTCTACTCTGCAACACATGGGGTTGCCATGAGTCAGAATCAACTCGATGGCAATGAGTTTGTTTTTTTGGTTATCGGATAGCTAGAGGTAACCTTTAATAGGTAGACATAAGTATCGCATTGTATCCAGAACACAGGAAATATGTTACAGTGACCAAGCTGTGCCATATATCCAAACACTTATTTAATAATCATTTAATTTTATTTTATGTACGCTCAGTGAAGTGTCAACTCTCTGCCCTTTCAGACACTTTGAAAGTACCTTGTGCAAAAGTTACACATGAGGCAAGTTAACCTTCTATTCAATCAGGTGACAAAATCCTTCATTAAATGTCTACAACCAAGATTAACTAGGATCCTAAGCATAGGTTACCATTCCAAGGGCATAGACTATGGGCCTGGCTAGGTTCTTATTTCCTATTCATTCAAAGGCACAAGTGCCTACTCAATGTTTCTAGTCAATCCACTCATTCTTGAACAGTATTCATTTCTCCAACAAAAAGTCATTTTGAGCATCCGTTATGCTAATTAGCAAATCTTCTGCTATTGATCAGAAATAAAGACAGCGGAAGCTTATGGTAGCTGCCTTTGGAGTTTCAGTTTTAGATTAGAGTTTTTAAAATGCTAACTAATCCCCTGGATTTTGTATTTTCATTTACCAAAAAAACCAAACCCGCAGCAGTCGAGTCAATTCCGACTCATAGTGACCCTATAGGACAGAGTAGAACTGCTCCATAGAGTTTCCAAGGAGTGGCTGGTGGATTTGAACTGCTGATCTTTTGGTTAGCAGCCATAGCTCTTAACCACTATGCCACCAGGGTTTCCATGTTCATTTAGGGAACTACAATTGTTAGCTAACAAACTCTAGGGTAGAGATAATGTTTACATACACTAAAGGAAAGTACTTTAAAGTAAATTACAAAAAATATAACAGGGGTAAAAAAAATTCGTCACAGGTACGTATGTAAGAATTAATCATACCTAACATATATTGTATGAGGGCAATGGTAGTTCAGTGGTAGGACTCTCAACTTCCATGAGGGAGACTTGGATTCAATTCCCAGCTAATGATCCTAATGTGCAGCCACCACTTGACTATCGGTAGAGGCTTGTGTGTTGCTATGATGCTGAACAGATTTCAGTGCAGCTTCTAGACTAGAACAGACTAGGAAGAAAGGCCTGGCGATAGTTCAGAAAATCAGCCAATGAAAACCTATGGATTGCAACCGTCCAGTTTGCAACCAGTTTTGGGGATGGCACAGGAACGTGCAGCATTTCATTCTGTTGTTCCTGGGGGCACCATGAGCCAGGGGTGACTGGATGGCAGCTAGCAACAACAACAACATATACTGAATGCTTACCATGTACAAGTACTGTACTCAGTAGTTTATGTGCATTTTCTCATTAATCCTCATAAAAACACTGTGAGGGAGATAGGGTTATTAAATGACTTATGATTAAATAATCAAATAAATCGCCAAGTATTTACTTAGGATACTTTCTGGTGCATGGTAAGCATGTAATAAATGATAACTATTCTTATTTTGCAGATCTGATTACTGTGTTGTGGTAACAGCCTAGAACCAGCAGCTGAGCCTTGCCTGGCATTTAATATAAACAACACCCATGTGCGCTGAAGTCAAATGCTTGCCCTTCACAATTTAGATGAATGGACATGGGTAGACCTGAATCCTATAAAGACCAGTGCAGGCCTATAACCTTTTTAATTGATGACACATTTCTATAAAATTCACACATACACAGAGATAATAGATGCTTCATTCTGAGATCTCCACAACTTGAATCAACCTACAGCATATATTATTGCATTGATGGCCTTCAATGTGTTAAATCTGACATATCACACATTTGGATGTATGTGTATTTTTTAAAATCTCAGATTTTTCTAAGGGTGAAAGTACATTTTAAAAATGAAATTTGGATCAAACATTCGTGAGTACCCTGAAGTGTTTCCCTCCAGGAGATACCAGTTTGAGCACCCTTGGCCTATATGACTATCCGACATTTTGAAATTCATCCCAGCATTAAGACTCTGTTATTCTGTAATCACTAAGAGCAAAAGCTAAGGTCTGCAGAAGCCCAACCTTCCAACCAATGAACAAAATCCAGCAACTCTTTATTTTAAATTCAATCAGTCTAGATGAGTAAGATGATTCATAATGACTGCCGCTCACATTTTTCTTCTCATTGAATAAACATGATTATTTGCAGTTTGCTAGTCACTTATCCTTTTTTTTTTTCTTTTAATGCTTTGTGGGTTCTGACTTTAAACATAAGAGCAATTTAATGAAGTTTCCTGATCTATACTTTTCAAGGAGTCATATGCTCCTCTCTCACAAGACTAACCAAAGTATCACGATGGGAAGGACACTTTTGGCCACAGGGCTTCTAACTGCAGATCAGAGGGTTTGCTTCCTTCCAGGTTTGAAGCCCACACTTCCAGTAGCCTCTTGATGGGCTGTCTTGTCATCTCTCAGTTCTTTTTCTGGAACTGGAAGTTGTAAATTCTTCCTTCCTTGAATCAGAGTGGGCCGCTAGAGCAATCGAAATGAGTGAAGCCAAGAGAAATAGCTTCCTTCAGGGGAGTGTAGACATCAGTGTAAAAAAAAAGAAAAGCATAGCTTCAAAAAAAGCCACAGAATGTGCACTTTTCCAAAAGCAGAAGCATGTGACAAAATTTTAAAGGGTCTGGCTTTATAGCTGGGTCTCTGGAAGGAATTAAAAGCTAAAAGGCATGGACTTCATGACTGACTGTGAATAATAGATACAGGAGTCACGGAGACAGCAAAATGCTAAAGGCAAACAGTGCATCAGAAAAGAAAGGCTAATTCAAAACCACAGATACAATTACCTAGATTAAAAGAGCAAGTGCCTTCTTAAATTTTCAGAGGAAGTTTATAAAAATCACTTAATTTAAAATAAAACGTACCTTTTGATGTGAAAATATAGAAACCCAGAAGCAAAAAAGGGTAATACAATTAATTTTTAGATCAAATTTTGAACAAAGGGGAATATTTTGCATTTGTTTGTCAAACTTGCAAACATTAACGAGCGATTAATGACCACGAAACTCAGCAAAGTCATTACCAAGTTAATAAAGACAATCAGAGCCAAGAGCCACAGTTAGTCAACTTACTGATGGAAAAGACTGAAATCGGCTAAATGAAGTCAGATGAGGGATTAAAAACCAAAAATAAAAAACCCATCATACTCATTAATGGACAAATTAAGAAAATTACTACCAACTCCTGCCACATTCTGTCACCTCAGGCCATTGCTGATCCCCCTCTTGTCTGTTCATTGCCTTACTTCGATTACAAGGCACTGAGGCAGGACACATCTTATGTTTCCATTCCATGTTGAGTATTTCCCTGGTGTTAAATGGCATATATTCTGTGGTTCATTAATTCATTCATCCAGCAAATGATTACTAAATTCATATTGAGAGCAAAGCATTGATTTGAGTTTGCTAGTTACACAAAGGTGAAAAAGTATGACCCTTGCCCTTGGAGGAGTTAACCGACCGGTGAGGAATACATACATAAAAATAATGACAACATAATATGCATACATACATAAAAATAATGACAATGCCTAGCACCTTTGAAAAAGGTGCAATGGGAGTTGAAAGGAAAGAGGCTGAAGGCTACCTGGAGCTCCTGTGGAGGAGGTAGTGCTTCAGCTGAGAGTTCATGGCTGATAAGGAGTTTGCTGTGAAGACTAGGGCGTGCCGTGAACTGACCTAAACCCATTGGATCTTACACAACTCTCAAGTTCAACTTGTAGATAATTGCTGCTGAAGAAGTTCAAGATATGTAAGTTAGCTACTCCCCCAGCCTTACCGTAATAATGGCCTTACCAAGCCTCCGAAAAAATTCCGCCAAACATACAGCATTTACTAAACAAATGTTTATTAATAAGTAAGCTTCAAACAGTTCCTGTTCTGTCAGTCAGATGAAGCTGCAGCTCTGTGTCCTTCTCAGTGCTTGGCATGCTCTGACCACCACTTGCATGACGGGTTCAGTTCAGGCAGACAGAACCACATTCCACAGGCAAGACTCCATTACCTTTAGAGTTGGCATCAGGCAATCATAAGTCTTTCTAAACCAATGGCTGAACATGGGACCATTTTGGGATTCAGCTTCAAGTGCCATCCCTATAAGTGTAAGCTATAGGCATCATTAATTCTTATACTCTGTGCATGCTAGAAGGAACCCTGGTGGTGCAGTGGTTAGGTTATCAGGGGCTAACCAAAAGGTCGGTGATTCAAATTCACCAGCCACTCCGCAATAGAAAGTAAAGAGTACAGCCTTAGAAACTCTATGGGACAGTTCTACTCTGTCCTATAGGGTCACTATGAGTCAGAATCGAATTGACAGCAATGGGTTTGGTTTCGGGGGAGGGTGGGTTTGGTGCGTGCTAGAGTAAAAAGTGTCTCTGAAATAGCTATGCTATTCACATTTCTTTAATACCTTTGATTTCACCGATGAAAGCCATTTCAATATTCATCTTACTATTTAAAAAGCCATCAGTTTCCCAGATGGAAAGAATGTTGCACATTCACTATGCTAATGTGCAAAACCTCAAGAATTGATCAAGATCTTGCTAACAGAAGCACATATCATAGACTCTCCAGAGATGCCCTGTCCAATATGGTAGCCACCTGCCACACACAGCTATTGAGCACTTGAAATGTGACTAGATCAAATTGAGATGTGCTGTAAATGTAAAATACACATGGGAATAATTTGAAGACCGAGTTCAAAAAACAGTTCCCAGAAGCTACTATCCAGCCACAGTAATCAAAACAGCCTGGTACTGGTACAACGACAGATACATTGACCAATGGAACAGAACTGAGAATCCAGGTGTAAATCCATCCACCTATGATCACCTGATCTTCAACAAGGGCCCAAAGTCCATCAAATGGGGAAAAGAAAGTCTTTTTAACAAATGGTGCTGGCAAAACTGGATGTGCATCTGCAAAAGAATGAAACAGGACCCGTACCTCACACCATACACAAAAACTAATTCAAAATGGATCAAAGACCTGAATATAAAACCAAAAACTATAAAGATCATAGAAGAAAAAATAGGATCAACACTAGAGGTCCTAATATACCACCTTAACAGGATACAAACCATAACTAACAATACACAAACTCCAGAAGATAAGCTAGATAATTGGGATCTTCTAACAATTATACACTTATGCTCATCAAAAGAGTAAAAAGAGAACCTACAGACTGGGAAGAAACTTTTGGCTTTTACAAATCCAACGAAGGTCTAATCTCTAAAATCTATAGGAAAATCCAACACCTCTACAACAAAAAGACAAATAATCCAATTACAAAATGGGCAAAGGAAATGAACAGACACTGCACCAAAGTAGGCATTCAGGTGGCTAACAGACATGTGAGGAAGTGCTCACGATCACTAGCCATTAAAGAAATGCAAAACAAAACCACAATGAGATGCCATCTCACCCCAGTGTTCCTGGCACAAATAAAAAAAAAAACAGAAAACAGTAAGTGCTAGAGAGGCTGTGGGGAGATTGGAACTCTTATGCACTGCTGGTGGGAATGTAAAATGATTCAACCATTTTGGAAAATGATATAGCACTTCCTTAGAAAGCTTGAAATAGAAATAACATATGATCCAGCAATCCCACTCCTAGGTATATATCCTAGAGGAATAAGAGTCTTCACACGAATAGACATATGCACACCCATGTTCATTGCAGCATTGTTCACAATAGCAAAGAGATGGAAACAGCCTTAATGTTCATTAACGAATGGACAAACAAACTATGGTACATACACACAATGGAGTATTATGCAACGATAAAGAACAATGATGAATCTGTGAAGCATATCACAACATGGATGAATCTGGAGGGCATTATGCTGAGTGAAATAAGTCCATCACAAAAGGACAAATATTGTTATGAGACCACTACTATAAAAACTCATGAAAAGGTCTACACAGAAAAAGAAACAATCTTTGATGGTTACAAGCAAGGGGAGGGGTGGGGTTGGAAAAACACTAAACAGACAACAGATAAGTGGTAACTTTGGTGAAGGGTAAGACAGTACACAATACTGGGGAAGCCAGCACAACTTGTCCAAGGCAAGGTCATGGGAGCTCCATAGACACAACCAAACTCCCTGAGGGCTGGAATTGCTGGGCTGAGGGCTGTGGGGACCATGGTCTCGGGGAACATTTAGCTCAATTGGCATAACATAGTTTATAAAGAAAATGTTCTACATTCTACTTTGGTGAGTAGTGTCTGGGGTCTTAAAAGCCTGTGAGCGGCCAGCTAAGATACTCCATTGGTCTCACCCCTTCAGGAGCAAGGGAGAATGAAGAAAACTAAAGACACAAGGGAAAGATTAGTCCAAAGGACTAATGGACCACAACTACCACAGCCTCCACCAGTCTGAGTACAGTACAACTTGATGGTGTCTGGCTACCACCACTGATTGCTCTGACAGGGATCACAATAGAGGGTCCTGGACAGAGCTGGAGACAATGACTTAAGGAGCCCTGGTGTGCAATTGTTAAGCATTCGGCTGCTAACCAAAAGGTTAGCTAGTCAAACTTATGCAGCAGTTCTATAGTAGAAAGACCAGGTGATCTACTCCTGTAAAGGTTATAGCCAATGGTCTCATGGATCATCTAGTTCAGTTGGCATAACACAGTTTATAAAGAAAATGTTCTACATTCTACCTTTGTGAGTAGCGTCTGTGGTCTTAAAAGCTCTTGAGCAGCCATCTAAGATACTCCACTGATCTCACCCCATCTGGAGCAAGGGAGAATGAAGAAAACTAAAGACACAAGGGAAAGATTAGCCAAAGGACTAATGGACCACAACTACTACGGCTTCCACCTGACTGAGTCCAGTACAACTAGATGGTGCCTGGCTACCACCACTGACTGCTCTGACAGGGATCACAATAGAGGGTCCCAGACAGAGCTGGAGAAAAATGTAGAACAAAATTCTAACTCACAAAAGAGACCAGACTTACTGGCCTAACAGAGACTGGAGAAACTCTGAAAGTATGGCCCCTGGACACCCTTTTACCTCAGTAATGAAGTCACTCCCGAGGTCCACACTTTAACCAAAGTTTAGACAGGCCCATAAAACAAAACGAGACTAAAGGAGCACACCAGCCCAGGGGCAAGGACTAGAAGGCAAGAGGAGACAGGAAAGCTGGTAATAGGGAAACCTAGATGGAGAAGGGAGAGTGTTAACATGTCGTGAGGTTGTTAACCAATGTCATAAAACAATATATATACTAACTGTTTAATGAGAAGCTAGTTTGTTCTGTAATCCTTCATCTAAAGTACAATAAATAAATAAATAAAAACATTCCCATTCAACTAGTAGCCAAAAGTTTGGCAATTCGAACCTTCCCAGAGGTGCCTCAGAAGACAAGCCTGGCTTTCTGCTTCAGAAAGTTCACAGCCTTGAAACCCTATGGAGCCATTCTACTCTGCACACATGGGGTCCCCATGAGTCAGAATTTACTCAATGGCCACTAACAACATCAGTACAAAAAAAGAAAGTAAAATATCTGATTAATAATTTTATATTGATTATGTGTTGAAACAGTGTTTTGTACAGTAAAACGTCTGAAAGCCGGAACCTGTGTAAGGCGGAAACCTGTCAGAAAAGGAAAACTCAGATTATTTCCACTGAAATGAGTGATAGAAACGTGGTAAGACTAGACCCAGTCAAAGGTGGAAGACTTGCAAGACTCAGTACAACAAGGCAATCCCATCAAGTTCTGGCTCTCACAGGTTTCACTGTATAAATTGAATTGCATAAAATATATTACTAAAATTAATTACACCTTTTTAAAAAACATTTTTAATGTGGCTACTAGCAAATTAAAGGCAGTGGTGGTTCAGTGGTAGAATTCTTGCCTTCCGTGTAGGAAACCTGGGCTCACTTCCCGGTCAATGCACCTCAAGTGCAGCCACCACTCATCTGTCAGTGGAGGCTTGCATGTTGATGTGATGCTCAACAGGCTTCAGCAGAGCTTCAAGACAAGACTAAGTCAGACTAGGAAGAAAGGCCTAGCAATCTACTTTCAAAAATCAGCCGTTGAAAACCCTATGGATCACAATGGTCTGATCTGGCTGTGCATGGAGTCACCACGAGTTGGGGACTGACTCAACAGCAGCTAACAACAACAGCTAGCAAATTTAATAGCAAATAACACTTAATAGCATAACACTTTTATTGAACACTGCTGCTTTCGAGTCTAGAATATGAAATATCAGATTAGGATGCTTGCTGGTCTTCTCTTGACCATGTGCTCTCAGTGAAATGTCAGTTGTATCTAGCTTAACCTAAGTAACATGCCACAACATCAAACTGTACATACTAGAGTGTTTCAAAGTAAATTCATTTAACATATATTTATTGATTGTCTATCAAAACAGACAAAGTTTATACTACCATGGGGATTTATATTCTCTCTGGGGGAGACAGAAAGTAAAGAAATAAATAACAGCAAGAAAAAAAAAATCAGAAAATCCTAAGTGCAGAGAGTTAAAATGGTGTGATGTGTTAGAGAGTGACTGGGTAGCTACTTTAAATTGTATAATCAGAGAAGGCCTCTCTGAGATGACATTTATAATTATATCAGGAAAAAAATGATATTTGAATGACATGAAAGAACCAGAGATGCAAAGATGGGAATGAGTAGGGACGTGTGTGTTGAGGGATGAGGTGGGGGTGGGACCCAGGCTGAGGAAACAGCTAATATTGTTAAGTGCCATCGAGTCAGCCCCTGACTCATGTTGACTCCATGTTGCCTGGTCCTATGCCATCCCCATGATCAGTTGTAGATCAGACCATTATGATCCATAGTTTTCATTGGCTTATTTTCAGAAGTAGATTGCTAGGCCTTTCCTCCTAATCTGTCTTAGTCTGGAAATTTTCAGCATCATAACAACACGTAAGTCTCTACTGACAGGTGGGTAGTGATTGTACATGAGGTGCATTAGCTGGGAATCAAAGCTGGGTCTCCTGCATGGTAGGCAAAAATTCTACCACTGAACCACCAATGCCCCAAACAGCTTGTAGCTCAAATGTGGGAAATCAGTGAAATATCCTATGGAGAGAATGTAGATAGAGAAGGAAAAGAGACCCAGCCTCAAATCCTGGAGAACTCCTCTTCTAATTGAGTGAGAAGGAGAAACCTACAGAAGGGACAAAGAATCAAGGAGGACAGAGAAAAAACTGTGAGAGTGTGGAGTCACAAAGGCCAAGAGATGAGAATGTCTCAGGAAGAGCAAGTCGTTACCATGTTAAAAGTGTGTTGCTGAAGGGTAAGGTAAGATAAGAGCAGTGACCACTAAATTCAGGTTCATGAAGACCATTATCAAGTTTGATAAAAGCAGTCTCAATTGGCCATTGGGGATAGAATCCCATTAGGAATAAATCGAGGAGAGAATGGGGTTGGGGGGGCAGGTAAAGTGGAGACAAAGATTCTAGCCAGCCCTTTTAAGCATGTTTTCTGTGATGGAAAGGACCATGTCTTGTGTGAGGAACAGTAGAGATGACTGGAACATAGATATCATTGAGCTGGCAGGAGGAGGACCAGGCCACATGGCAAGTGGCATCTTGTACTGTAGTACAGGGAAGGGAAACTCCTGAACGATTTTGGCCAGAGTAACTTAGTGATTGGATATGAGAAGAAGGGAAAGAGGAGGAAGAATAGTAGGGGGATTTGATTACATAAAAGCAGGGGTCCTCCCTGATCATTCTCCCTGTCACTGGGTTCTACAGACATCAGGGAAAGTTCTGGAGGAAGATTGTTAAGGAGAGTTAGTAGTGTAGAAGTCTTTAACAGAAGCAGACCAATTCATCAAAAACCAATTTACTGAAAACCAATTCACCAAAATTAAATGACCAATTCACTTAATTCACCGAATTTTTCGATTAATCAAGAAGTTGTTTTTATGGAATCCACTGAAAGCTAATTTGCTGAAAGTCAAATTGTCAAAACCAAATCATTGAATGGCCAGTTTTTCAAATTATCAATTCATCAACAACACTGTTTCTATTGAGAGTTTATACAATTTATTATTGTTGTTTTGTTGTTGTTAGCTGCCATCATGTTGACCCGCAACTCATGGCAACCCCATGCACAATGGAAGGAAACACTGCCTGGCCCTGCACCATCCCCAAGATCAATTTCGAACTGAACCATTGTGATCTGTAGGGTTTTCATTGGCTGGTTTTCAGAAGTAGATCTCCAGGCCTTTTTTCCTAGTCCATCTTAGTCTGGGAGCTCCACTGAAACCTGTTCAGCATCATAACAATACACAAGCCTCTGGTGACAAACAAGTGGTGCCTGGGTAGGAGGTACCTTGTCTGGGAATCAAACCCAGGACTCCTGCAAGGAAGGTATTTATCCTACCACTGAAACACCACTACCCTCATATAGTTTATAGTAAATGGTAAACTGCAAACATAGTTGGGTAATTCACAGAAGGAAAAACCCAACTGGCTAAAAAGTGTATAAAGAGATGTTCAAACTCACTAATAATCAAAACAATGCAAATTTTAAAAAATTGAGATTCTACTTTACATACATCAGGATGGAAAATACTATACAGGAAGACAATGCCAAATGTTGGCAAGTGACACAAGTTGATAACAAGTTGGATTCCCTAGGAATGGGCTCTCATCTGAAGTTCAGAGTGCAGGATGTTTATTAGGAAGTGCTGTTGGGATCAACACTTGTGGAAGGTGGGAGGTGGGGGGGGCGGGGAACAAGACTGGACACAGGACACTAACTGCAATGCTATTCCAAAGAAAGCCTCAGCCAGCCCACAGGGAGCACGGAAGCTGGGGTAGCCCTACACAGTTGACCCAGGATGGGGAAAGGGACCAGATATTCATATCCCTGACTTGATCAATCACTGGATGCAGGCAATATTGGAAAAAAGGCATTATCTTACAGGAGGCAGTTTTCTTCAGCTGAGAACACTCCAAGGAGGGCTGACCACTAAGGACAGTCTTCCAGCAGCTGGAGGATTAAGTTCTTCATTCCTGAAGGCAGATCTGAGAGTCATACAATTGCAGGGCCACATGCTGTCTTTATTTAAAATGCTGATATTTTGTTCACTGTGGATTTTTGCATTAATTTTGAGGTTTTTAAATATTGCATTAAGTTCCTTAAAAAACTAGAAACAGAAATACCATATGATCCAGCAATCTCACTCCTAGATATATACCCTAGAGGAATAAAAGATATCAAACAAATAGACATATGCACACTCATGTTCATTGCAGCATTATTCACAACAGCAAAAAGATGGAAACAACCTAAGTGCCCATTAACAAATGAATGGATAAACAAACTGTGGTATATACACACAATGGAATACTACGAAACAATAAAGAATAACAAGGAATCCATGAAAAATCTCACAGCATGGATAAATTTGGAGGACATTATGCTGAGTGAAATATGCTAATCACAGAAGGACAAATATTGTATGAGACCACTATTACAAAAAAAAACAAGAAAAGGTTTACACACAGAAAAAAAGTTCTTTGCTGGTTACCAGGGAAGGGAGGGGGAGGGAGGTGAAATTACCAAATAGACAGAAGACACCTGGTAATACCGGTGAAGGGAAAGTCAATACACTATATGCGGGAAGACAGCTCAACATGATAAAGGCAAAGGAAGACACTGAAAGGAACACAAGAACAAAAGGCAACTATGGCAATTACTATAACATAGATAATCCTGCAACAACAATATTAACAAATAATTTACAAAGGGATATATAGGTAGATAGGTATGCTAAAGAGGCATGGAAGGGTGTGAGGGAGTGTACCCACCTGCAGATATAGGATAGGATGTGGATATCTCTACAAACAGATGTTTTATGTATACTAACATAGACAATAGAACACACAAAGGACATAGTCATGGAAACTTCTTATGCACAACCAAACACCTCCCAGGATGAAGATACTAGGCTTGAAGGCTATGGACCATAGATTTGGGGGATATCTACATCAATTGACATAGCATAATGCATAAAAACAGTGTTCTACATCCTACTCTGGTGAGTAGCCTCTGGACCATCTAAGATACAACTAGTGGTCTCTTCACCCTTACAGAGTGAAGGAGAATGAAGAAAACCAAAGACTCAGAGGAGTAATTAGTCCAAAGGACTAATGGACTACACACATCACAGCCTACACGACCCCAAGACCAGAAGAACTAGATGATGCCCAGCTACCACTACCAATCACTCTGACCAAGATCACAGTAGAAGGTCCTAGACAGAGGGGGAGAAAAATGTAGAACAATACACCAAATTCGTTTAAAAAAAAAAAAAAAAAGATCAGACTTACTAGCCTGATAGAGACTGGAGGAACCCCTGAGACTATGACGTTAAGTCACCTCTCTGACTTGGAACTGTAGCCATTCCTGGAAACCACCTTCCAGCCAAGCAGACCCATAAAATAAACGATAACACCCAAAAAAAGTATGCTCCATGGAACAAACAATTATACAAGACCAAAAGGGCAACATTTGCCCAAAAGTAAAGGTGAGAAGTCAGGAAGGGATAAGAAAACCAGATGAAAGAAAATGAGGAAACCAGGGTGGGAATGGGGAGAGTTTTGACACACTGTGGGGATTAAAATCAATGTCATGGGACACTTTTTGTACAATTTGTTGAATGGGAGACTAATTTCTTCTGTAAGCTTTCACCTAAAACACACAATAAAATACTTTTTAAAAATATTGCATTAACACATGATCGTCTCAATCAGTGCAGAAAAAGCATTTCATAAAGTCCAACACCCATTCCTCATAAAAACTTTCAATAAAGTAGGTATAGAAGAGAAATTCCTCAACATAATAAACTGCATCTATACAAAACCAACAGCCAACATCATTCTTAATGGACAGAGGCTGAAAGCATTCCCCTTGAGAACAGGAACAAGACAAGGATGCCCTTTATCACCACTACTATTTAACATTGTGCTGGAAGTCCTAGCTAGAGCAATAAGGCAAGAAAAACAAATAAAGGGCATCCAAATTGATAACAAAGAAGTTAAACTGTCCTTATTTGTGGATGATATGACACTATACATAAAAAACCCAAAAGAGTCCACAAGAAAACTACCGGAACTAATAGAAAGTTTCAGCAGAGTAACAAGATACAAGATAAACATACAAAAATTAGTTGGATTCCTATACACCAATAAAGAGAACGATGAAAAGGAAATCAGAAAACAATACCATTTATAATAGCTCCTAAAAAAATAAAAAACTTAGGAATAAATCTAACCAGGGATGTAAAAGACCTGTACAAAGAAACTACAAAACACTACTGCAAGAAACCAAAAGAGATCTACATAAACGGTAAAACATACTATGCTCATGGATAGGCAGACTCAACATTGTGAAAATAACAATTCTACCCAAAGCAATTTACAAATACAATGCAATCCCAATCCAAATACCTACAACATTCTTTAAAGAGATGGCAAAAATAATCATTAACTTTACATGGAAAGGGAAGAGGCCCTGGATAAGTAAAGCACTACCAAAAAAGATGAATAAAGTAGGAGGACTCGCACTACCTGACCTCAGAACCTACTATACAGCTATGGTAGTCAAAACAGCCTGGTACTTGTACAATGACAGATACATTGGCCAATGGAATAGAATTGAGAACCTACATGTAAATCCATCCACCCAGAGTCACCTGATTGTTGACAAGGGCCCAAAGTCCATCAAATGGGGAAAACACAATCCTTTTAACAAAAAGTGCCAGCAAAACTGGATGTCCATCTGCAAAAAAATGAAACAGGACCCAAACCTCACACCATACACAAAAACTAACTGAAAATAGATCAAAGACCTAAATATAAAACCAAAAGCTATAAAGATCATAGAAGAAAAAATAGGATCAACTCTAGAGGCCCTAATACACCACCTTAACTGGATACAAACCATAACTAACAACACACAAACTCCAGAAGATAAGCTAGATATCTGGGATCTTCTAAAAATTAAACACTTATGATCATCAAAAGACTTCACCAAAAGAGTAAAAAGAGAACCTACACACTGGGAAAAGAATTTTGGCTATTAAAATCCAACAAAGTTCTAATCTCTAAAATCTATAGGAAAATTCAACACCTTTACAACAAAAAGACAAATAATCCAATTAAAAAATGGGCAAAGGAAATGAATACACACTTCACCAAAGAAGACATTCAAGTGGCTAACAGACACGTGAGGAAATGTTCACAATCACTAGCGATTAGAGAAATGCAAATTAAAACCACAATGAGATACCATCTCACCCCAGCATTACTGGTACGAATCAAAAAAACAGAAAATAACAAATGTTGCAGAGGCTGCGGGGAGATTAGAACTCTTATGCACTGCTGGTGGGGATGCAAAATAGTACAACCATTTTGGAGAACAATATGGTGTATCCTTAGAAAGCTAGAAATAGAAATACCATATGATCCAGCAATCCCACTCCTAGGAATATATCCTAGAGAACTAAGAGTCATCACATGAATAGACGTACCCACATCCATGTTCACTGCAGCATTGTTCACAACAGCAAGAAGATGGAAACAACCTAGATGCCCATCAACAGATGAATGGAGAAACAAACTATGGTACATACACACAATGGAGTATTATGCAACGATAAAGAACTACGATGAATCTGTGAAGCATCTCATAACATGCATTAAACTGTAAGACATTGTGCTGAGTGAAATAAGTCAATCACAAAAGAACAAATATTGTATGAAACTACTACTATAAAAACTCATGAAAAGGTTTACACAGAAAAAGAAATAATCTTTGATGGTTACACGGGAGGGGAGGGGATGGAAAAACACTAAATAGACAATAGATAAGTGGTAACTTTGGTGAAGGGTAAGACAGTACACAGTACTGAGGAAGCCAGCACAACTTGTTCAAGGCAAGGTCATGGAAGCTCCATAGACACATCCAAACTCCCTGAGGGACCGAATTACTGGGCTGAGGGCTGCAGGGACCATGGACTCAGGGAAAACCAACTCAATTGGCATAACATAGTTTATAAAGCAAATGTTCTACCTTCTACTTTGGTGAGTAGCATCTGGGGTCTTGAAAGCCTATGAGTGGCCATCTAAGATACTCCACTGGTCTCACCCCTTCAAGAGCAAGGGAGAATGAAGAAAACTAAAGACGCAAGGGAAAGATTATTCTAAAAGACTAATGACCCACAACTACCACAGCCTCCACCAGACTGAGTCCAGTACAACTAGATGGTGCCTGGCTACAATCACTGACTGCTCTGACAGGGATCACAATAGAGGGTCCTGGACAGAGCTGGAGAAAAATATAGTACAAAATTCTAACTCTTAATAAAGACCAGACTTACTGGCCTGACAGAGATTGGAAAAACTCTGAGAGTATGGCCGCCGGACACCCTTTTAGCTCAGTAATGAAGTCACTCCTGAGGTTCCCCCTTCAGCCAAAGATTAGACAGGCCCATAAAACAAAACAAGACTAAAGGAGCACACCAGCCCAGGGGCAAGGACTAGAAGGCAGAAGGGGACAGGAAAGCTGGTAACAGGGAACCCAAGGTGAGAAGGGAGTGTTGACATGTGGTGGGGTTGTTAACCAATGTTAGAAAACAATATGTGTACTAACTGTTTAATGAGAAACTAGTTTGTTCTGTAAACCTTCATCTAAAGTACAATAAAAAAATAAAATATAAAAATAATAATAATTTGTTCATGGTGAGATACTCTATTCTATTTATCGATAGATGTTAATTCTTAGTTACATTAGCAAAATAAAGAAAATACTGCCACATTAAAAAAAATTCTAACTCCCAAAAAAAGACCAGACTTACTGGTCTGACAGAGACTGGAAAAACCCCAAGAGTATGACCCCGGACACCCTTTTAACTCAGTACTGAAGTCACCACTGAAGTTCACCCTTCAGCCAAAGATTAGATAGGTCTATAAAACAAATAATAATACGCGTAGCTCAAGCACGTATAAGAGGCTAAATGGGCACATCAGCCCAGAGGCAAGGACAAGAAGGCAGGAGGGGACAGGAAAGTTGGACGAATGGAAATGGGGAATCCAAGGTCAAGAAGGGGAGAGTGTTGTCATGTTACAGGATTGGCAACCAATGTTACAAAACAATATGTGTATTAATTGTTTAATGGGAAACTGATTTGCTCTGTACACCTTCATCTAAAGAACAATAAAAAAAATATTGCATTAAAATATTATTTATCTTGACTAACAGGTTTTTTGGTGCTCCCTTCAATTTCGCCTCATCCTAATTCCAGCACTGCTCCTAGTCGTTGTGTAAACCGGTAGCCAATCAGGAAAGCAATCTGGCAGTACTTAGTGACATTAAGTGTGCATATGCCCAATGATGGAGCAATCTACCTCCTGGATGTATATAACCTCGGGGATTTATCTCACTCTCTGTATAAGAATGTGCATCAGAAATCTGTTTTTGGTAGATGTGTGTCTTAGTTAACTAGTTCAGAACAGAAATTTATTTTCTCACAGTTCAGGAGGCTAGAAGTGAGAATTCAGGACATGGCTCTAGGGGAAAGTTTTTCCTTGTGTATATCAGTTTCTAGTAGCCACCAACAATCCTTGGCTTTCCTAGGTTTGTGGATGCACCTATTACCATCATCTGTGTTCCTCTCCCCACTCTGTGTGTGTCTGTCTATTCTGTTCTTTTATAACTCAGAAGGGATTAGATTTAGGATTCACTCTACACTGATACGACCTCATTAACATAAAATAGGAAAACCTCTATTTCCAAACAGGATCACATTCACAGGTATATGGGTTAGGATTTCAACACATGTTTTTAGAGGGCATAATTCAATTCGTAATAGAGAAGATGGAAGTAACCTAAATGACCATCACTAGGGAATGGATAGTAAAATAAGTAGCTGTATCCTATGGAATACTACGTAGCAGTTGGATACAATGAACTAAATGTACAAGCATCGACACAGATAAATCCTTAACATATAGAGTGTTGTGGGTTGAATGGTATCCCCCAGAAAGATATGTTGAAGTCCTAACCCCTGTGGATGTGACCTTATTTGGAAATAGGGTCTTTGCAGATGTAATCAAGTTAAGATGTTGTTGTTAGTTGCCATCAAGTCTATGCCGACTCATGGCGACCCCATGTGTGCAGAGTAGAAGTGCTTTATAGGGTTTCCAAGGAGTGGCTGGTGCATTCAAACTGCTGACCTTTTGGTTAGCAGCCTGAGCTCTCAAACACTGCACTACCAGGGCTCCTACTGAAGGAGGATGGGCCCTAAATCCAGTGAGTGGTGTCCTCATAAAGAGGTGATGTGAAGATACAGGGACACAGAAACACACAGGCAGAACGGCCATGTGAGGATAGAGGCAGAGATTGACCCAGCTGCAGACAAGGACTGCCAGCAACCAGTAGGAGACAGGTATGGAAAATATTGTCTCTCAGAAGGAACCAACCTTGCTGACAGGTTGCTTTTGGACTTCCGGTCTCCAGAACTGTGAGATGATAAATTTCTGTTGTTTAAAGCCACGCCCCGTCCAAACTAAACCCATTGCTGTCGAGTGGATCGACTCGTAGCGACTTTATAGGACAGAGTAGAACTGCCCCAAAGAATTTCCAAGGAGAGGCTGGTGGATTCGAACTGCAGAACTTTTGGTTAGCAGCCGAGATCTTAACCACTTCACCACCAGGGCCCCAAACAGCTTGACGCAATTCGTTACAGCAACTCTAAGAAATTCATACACAGAGTAAGAATCAGAAGGAGATTTATAGCACCATACAGACCATGTCTGTAAATTAAAAACAAACACAAGCAAAGCACTACTGAGAAGATACTTGCATTTTAAGGGCATATAGCAAACATTAAGAGCCCTGGTGGTGAAGTGGTAAAGCGCTTGACTGCTAACAGAAATGTTAGCAGTTCGAATCCATCTGCCGCTCCCTGGAAGAAAGATGTAGCAGTCTACTCCTGTAAAGATTACAGCCTTAGAAACCATATGGCCTATACGGTCGCTATGAGTTGTGACCTGACTGACTCGACAGCAATGGGTTGGTTGGTTTGTTTCATAGCAAGCATTAGAGCAAATGTCCATGGAGGCAGTGAGTGAGAGCGGGGATTGGAGAAAAAGGGGAAAAATACAAAATAAAATATGAAAAGGACCTTGTATATCCATGCGATCGTATCCCCCAATGATGAAAATATTTTATGTAGGAAGAGTAACTCAATTCTCTATGGTTACCCACTGTCATCAAGTCGATTCTGACTCATAGAGAAAATATAATGAATTTTTAAAAATTAGTAGCAAATTACATTACATGAGATGGTTTCAAATGCCTTTAAGGATTGTCTGCCTATGGTTAAAATTTTAGATTAGATTTGGTTTTAGCTGGGCCACAGCTGATTCACCCCAGCTGTTTTACAATGTGATTTGTCAATCCAACTCAACTGAATTTTGATTTTGTGTGTGACATTTCAGACTCTAAACCCTTCTCAAGTGCTTAAAATACAGGCAAAATATTTAAACCAGTTTATTAGCACTTCGGTGAATTAAGAGATATACAAAAGGCAATGAACTAGAATGAAAATGAGTTAATAGAGAGAAAACCGCTCTACAATTTCTAAATCCCTGTCATCCAAAATACATGCTTTCTAATTTGAAATAGCAGTGAAATTTTCATTCCCCAAAGTCATTGACCCTAAGTATAGAAAAATCTGTAATATACTGAATTTTTGTTGGTCACAGAGAAACATCTAAACTAAAATTAAATTAAAACTAAAATAATGTAAAACTTCAAACTTAACTAATATTTTTAAAAAGATTTTAAAAAGTCTTTAAAAATCTGGCAAAACTAATTCCGTTAAAGCTAATCATTGTAAACTTGGTCAAAAGAAATAAGCAAGTCAGTAAACAAGACAAATTTATTTTAAAATCTGGCTGATCATTTGGAAAATTGATTTTCAGTGAATTGACCTGGAATGGAAGGGGCTAATTATTTCCTGTTCCCTCCTCATGCCTGTTCTTGACATTCATCAGAACTGTGGGAGCCTAGATAACAAACTCTAGAGTCACTATGAGTCGGAGTCGGCTCAATGGCAACGGGTTTGGTTTTTTGGTTTAGATAACAAATGCTATGGACACAGTAGAGGAAGGGACAGTAAGATTGGCCCCAAATCTGTTCATCGCCAAGGACAGCCCAACTACCAAGTGGCAGAATTCCAGTACAGCCCCATCTCTCTGCACTTGATTGCAGGAGACCAAGTGGAAACAATTAACCTTGGGCTGAATCCAGCCTGCTTGCAGCTGCAGCCCAAGCAGCCTTTTTAAACACACATTTGATCATGCCACTCCCCAGCTTAAACCATTTCAAGCACTCAGGATCAAGTTCCAACAGCATCCCAGGGTTTACAAGGCCCTTCAAAATCTGCCTGCCTCTCTGACCAGAGCTGAAGCCCTTTCTTCCTCTCCACCCTCCTGGTCTCTATGCTCCAGCTATACTGAACTCTTAATATTTCCTGAAACCAAACTGCTTGCCTTCTAGTCAGTCTGGACTCATAGTGATCCCATGTGCATCAGAGTAGAACTGCACTCCATAGGGTTTTCAATGGTTGATTTTTCAGAAGTAGATTGCCAGGCCTTTTTTCCAAGGAGCCTCTGAGTAGACTTGAACTTCAAACCTTTCAGTTAGCAGCCGAGCACATTAACTGTTTGCACCACTTAGGGAACTCTAGTATTTCCTAGACTCTCCCATTGGTGGTGCAACAGTTAAGTGCTCGGCTATTTGAAAGGTTCAAACCCACCAGCGGCTCCACTGGAGAAAAGACCTGGCAATCTGGTCTTGTAAAGATTACAGCCTAGGAAACCCTATGGGGCAGTTCTACTCTGTCATATGGGGTCGCTATGAGTTGGAATCAACTTGAATGGCACACAACAACAATAACAAACAGTAACTTTGCAGAGGAGAATCCTGGTAGACACCATCTTATTAAATGGATTAAAGTTAATAGACCCAGTAATGGGACAAATTGATATCACATGCCATTGCTCATTATTTACGTAAAAAATATGGTATTTTACAAAATAGCTGACCTGTAATCCTCAAAAGGGTTAAGTCCTTGAAAATCAAGGAAAGACTGAGAAACACTTTTGACTAAAGGAGACTAGGAAAAATGATAACTAAATGCAATGCAAAATTCTAGTCTGCATCCTTTTACTCTAAAGAGCATTGTTGGGGCAACTGGCAAAAAATTGAATGGGTTGAGAATATACACGAGTACTGGGAGACAATTATTCATGGGTCTCTCATGTTTATGCACATCTTGCAAGCAGAGGCACTAACAGCTTTGTTCCAGACTATCTTTCCAAGGATTCTATATAGAAAACAGCTCTGCAAGACAGAAGTAGTATCTCCCTCTGGAGCAAAGGTCAGGTTTGCTTATAGCCTTAGAAGATACAGAGTCTCCCTCCAAATCAAAGGGCAAGTATGTTTACTGCCCATTATAAAATATTTGGGTTCCTTAAGCTCAGGCTTCCTGCCTCCTTTAAGGCAAACCCTGTAAGTATTTTATCTGTGCATGGAGTAATCTGGGCCTATCCACATTAACCGATGGGACTTGGAGCAAAGGGAAGCTGACACAAATACATTGTTCATGCCACTTACTATATCATGAGTAATAAAGTACTTTGTGTTTGAACCAGGACATCTGTCAACACCTCAGGCCAGTGCAAGCCTGAATCTGGTATCCTTTTGTCATGACTTTATTAGTCTTTGATTGCTTCCTTGTTTTCTGGCACAAGATAATTCGGGTTTACTTTATGGATTTGTTACTCAAGATCTGAGATCAGCCTTTTCTCTAAGGAGCTTTGACTGCTTTTAATAGGAACTGGTATTTAGAGACTATCATTTGTGAGCTAAAGGTGTTCATTACTACTGGGTTGTCACTAATTCCAGGCTTTTCAGTGGGCACAGCTAGAAAATATGCAACAAATCATAAGTTCATGCTGCTATTTTCAATTTAAATTTTAGATTACAATGTTTTACATAATTTCTTTGAGTTTATACCTTTTCCCTTATACCTAAAACCTTGATTCCTAACAACCTTAACATAATTATTTATCTTAGACTATAATATTCCATATGTATAATATATTACAAATCTGCCTACAAAAGACCTCTTTAACGTGTTAAAATGCAAAGATGTCACCTTGAAGACTGAGGTGCACCTGACCCAAGCCATGGTGTTTTCAATTGCCTCATATGCATGCAAAAGCTGCACAATGAATAAGGAAGACCAAAGAAGAATTGACACCTTTGAATTGTGGTGTTGATGAATAATATTAAATATACTATAGACTGCCAAAAGAACGAACAAATCTGTGTTGGAAGAATTACATCAGAATGCTCCTTAGAAGCAAAGATGGCACATGTTATCAGAAGGAATCAGTTCCTGGAGAAGGACATCATGCTTGGTAAAGTAGAGGGTCAGTGGAAAAAGAGGAAGACCCTCAGTGAGATGGATTGGCACAGTGGCTGCAACAGTGGGCTCAAGCGTAACAATTCTCCTGAGGATGGCACAGGACCAGGCAGTGTTTCGTTCTGCTGTACCTAGGGTCACTATGAGTCAGAACCAACTTGACGGCAAACTAACAACAACAGAAATAATATACTATAGATAGACTATGGAACCCTGGTGGCACAGTGGTTAAGAGGTTAAGCCACTCCTTGGAAATCATATGAAGCAGTTCTGCTCTGTCCTGCAGGGTCACTAAGAGTCAGAATCAACTGGACGGCAATGGGTATAGATATACTGTAATGGTTTCAAAATAAAAAAAGTTAACGTAAGTCTACTGAATTCAGTATAATATTTTTTGTGGTTCTTATTTGCCCTTAGACTGTATCTCACTAGGGATGTATAGGTAAAATAGTGAATTTTGCAATCACTTGTTAGGGTGATCAACTGTTCCAGTTTGCCCACACATGAAGTGTTTCCCAGATCAGTGCTAAAACTGGGACAGTCTCATGCAAACCAGGAGGGCTGGGTCCCCTACTTGACACAGTTCCTATCCTGTATGGTTATGCCACCAGCTTAATGCAGAATTAGGTTCATTTATCTGTTGGTTTTCAATTTTTTAAGAATTTCTTTTTAAAAATGTTGTGGTTTTTTTTTTCTTTTTTTTCTAAAGATTACAGCTTTGGAAACCCTATGGGGCAGTTCTACTCTGTCCTCTAGGGTCGCCAGGAGTCGGAATCGACTCAACGACACACAACAACAACAACACGGAGAATATTACCATACCTAAATTTTTATACAAATTTATAATTCTTTTCTTAGGATGAATTCCTAAGTGAAATTTCTAAGCCAAAAGAAGGCACATGGTTAAGGCTTTAAATGAGCATTTCCAAATTGCCCTGTTGTTGTTAGATGTCATCAAGTCAATTTTGACTCTTTTTTTCCACTTTTTAAAATTTTTTTATTGAACTTTAGATGAAGGTTTACAAAACAAATAGTTTCTCATTTAACAGTCAGTACAAATATTGTTTTATGACAATGGTTAACAACCCCACAACATGTCAACACTCCCTTCTCACCTTGGGTTCCCTATTACCAGCTTTCCTGCCCCCTCCTGCCTTCTAGTCTTTGTCCCTGGACTGTTGTGCCCCATTAGTCTAGTTTTGTTTTATGGGGCTGTCTAATCTT
>NW_004444037.1:5725755-5728407 GCF_000243295.1 Trichechus manatus latirostris | reverse complement strand
TATGTACCATAGTTTGTTTATCCATTCATCTGTTGATGAGCATCTAGGTTGTTTCCATCTTTTTGCTATTGTGAACAATGCTGCAATGAACATGGGTGTGCATATGTCTATTCGTGTGACGGCTCTTATTTCTCTAGGATATATTCCTAAGAGTGGATTGCTGGATTGTATGGTATTTCTATTTCTAGCTTTCTAAAGAAGCACCGTATCATTTTCCAAAATGGTTGTATCATTTTGCATTCCCACCAACAGTGCATAAGAGTTCCAATCTCCTTGCAGCCTTTCCAACATTTGTTATTTCCAGTGTTTTTTGGTTCGTGCCAGTAATGCCGGGGTGATACGGTATCTCATTGTGGTTTTAATTTGCATTTTTTTAATGGCTAGTGATTGCTAGCATTTCCTCATGTGTCTGTTGGCTGCTTGAATGTCTTCTTTGGTGAAGTGTTCATTCATTTCCTTTGCACACTTTT
Source organism: Trichechus manatus latirostris (assembly GCF_000243295.1). Lineage (NCBI taxonomy): Eukaryota > Metazoa > Chordata > Mammalia > Sirenia > Trichechidae > Trichechus > Trichechus manatus. The sequence goes on along the minus strand of NW_004444037.1, from coordinate 5,727,937 downwards.
TAGTAGGATTATTTGCCTTTTTGTTGTAGAGGTGTTGGATTCTCTCGTAGATTACAGAGACTAGACCTTTGCTTACTTGTTATGTCCAAAAATTTTTTCCCAGTCTGTAGGTTCTCTTTTTACTCCTTTGGTGAAGTCTTTTGATGAGCATAAGTGTTTGATTTTTAGAAGATCCCGGTTATCTAGCTTATCTTCTGGAGTTTGTGTATTGTTGGTTATGGTTTGTAACCTGTTAATGCCATGTAGTAGGGCCTCTAGCGTTGATCCTGTTTTTTCTTCTATGAACTTTATAGTTTTTGGCTTTATATTTAGGTCTTTGGTCCATTTTGAATTAGTTTTTGTGTATGGTGTGAAGTATGGGTCCTGTTTCATTTTTTTTGCAGATGGACATCTGGTTTTGCCAGCACCATTTGTTAAAAAGACTGTCCTTTCCCCATTTTGATGGACTTTGGGCCCTTGTCAAAGATCAGGTAATCGTAGGTGGATGGATTTACACCTGGGTTCTCAATTCTGTTCCATTGGTCAATGTATCTGTCATTGTACCAGTACCAGCCTGTTTTGACTACCGTAGCTGTACAGTAGATTCTGAGGTCAGGTAGTGTGAGTCCTCCTACTTTATTCTTCTTCTTCAATAGTGCTTTACTTACCCAGAGCTTCTTCCCTTTCCATATAAAGTTAATGATTAGTTTTTCCATCTCTTTGAAGAATGTTGTTGGTATTTGGATTGGGATTGCGCTGTATTTGTAAATTGCTCTGGGTAGAATTCTCATTTTCACAATGTTGAGTCTACCTATCCATAAGCATGGTATGTTTTTCCATTTATGTAGATCCCTTTGGGTTTCTTGCAGTAGTGTTGTGTAGTTTTATTTGTATAGGTCTTTTATATCCCTGGTTAGATTTATTCCGAAGTATTTTTTTTTAGGGGCTATTATAAATGGTATTATTTTCCTGATTTCCTTTTCATTGTTCTCTTTATTGGTGTATAGGAATCCAACTGATTTTTTAATCTTTATCTTGCATCCTGCTACTCTGTCGAATCTTTCTATTAGTTCCAGTAGTTTTCTTATGGAGTCTTTTGGGTTTTCTATGTATAGAATCATATCATCCGCAGACAGGGACAGTTTAACTTCTTCATTTCCAGTCTGGATGCCCTTTATTTCTTTTTCTTGCCTTATTGCTCTAGTTAGAACTCCAGGGCAATGTTAAATAGCAGTGCTGATAAAGGGCATCTTTGTCTTGTTCCTGTTCTCAAGGGGAATGTTTTCAGCCTCTCTCCATTAAGAATGATGTTCACTGTTGGTTTTGTATAGATGCCCTTTATTATGTTGAGAAATTTCCCTTCTATACCTGTATTATTGAGAGTTTTTATCAGGAATGGGTGTTGGATATTGTCGAATGTCTTTTCTGCATCAAAATGATTATATGACTCTTTTCTTTCTTTTTATTTATGCGTTGGATTACATTAATTGATTTTCTAATTTTGAACCATCCTTGCATACCTGGTATGAATCCTACTTGGTCGTGGTGTATTATTTTTTTGATATGATGCTGAATTATATCAGCTAGAATTTTGTTGAGAATTTTTGCATCTATTTTCATGAGAGATATTGGTCTGTAATTTTCTTTTTTTCTGGCGTCTTTACCTGGTTTTGGTATCAGGGTTATGCTGGCTTAATAGAATGAATTTGAAAGTGTTGCTTCCTTTTCTATGTTCTGAAATAGTTTGCGTAGTACTGGTATAACCTCTTCTCTGAATGTTTGGTAGAATTCTCCAGTGAAGCCATCTGGGCCAGAGCTTTTTTTGTTGGAAATTTTTTTATTACCTTTTCAATGTCTTCTCCTATTATGGGTCTGTTCAGATTTTCAACATCACTTTGTGATAGTAGTTTGGGTAGCTGGTGTGTTTTTAGAAATTTATCCATTTCCTCTAGGTTTTCAAATTTGTTGGAGTGTAGTTTTTCATAACACTCTGTTATGATCCTTTTTATTTCAGTTAGGTCTGTTGTAATGTCCTCCATTTCATTTCTTATTTGGGTTATTTGCATCCTCTCCTGTTTTTCTTTTGTCAGTCTGGCCAGTGGTTTGTCAATTTTGTTGATTCTTTCAAAGAACCAAAGTTTGGTTTTGTTGATTCTTTCTATTGTTTTTCTGTTCTCTGTTTCATTTATTTCTGGTCTGATCT
>NW_004444037.1:5714454-5723978 GCF_000243295.1 Trichechus manatus latirostris | reverse complement strand
CAGGGTCTCTTCATTTTTCCTCATTCTTTTTTCTGATTTTTCCTCAGAGTTGTATCCAAGTGTTTGTCTTCAATTTCACTGATCCTGTCTTCCACCGTTTCAAACCTGCTCCTCAGCCCTTCTATGACACTGTCCATTTCTGAAATCTTGTTGTTTATCTTTTGGATTTGTAATTGTTTTTGTATGGTTTCTAGTTGTGAATTTATTTTGGCATTTTGTTCATGCATTATTTTCCTGAATTCTTCCCTTTTTTTGTCTGTGTTTTCCATGAATTTGTCTGCCTTTTCCATTAATTTGTCTATTTTTTCCTTATTTTTGTCTGCTTTTTGCTTCAACTCTTGGATAGCTCTGAATATTAGAGATTTGAATTCCCTATCAGGTGGTTCTAGTGCCTTTTCTTCTACTGGAAAGTCATCTGGTGTTTTATTCTGGATGCCTACTGGAACCATCCTGTCCTTTTTTGTAAATGTTTTGATATTGTCTGCTTCTTGGGGGCATTTGGTAGTTTTTTTTCCTCATTTATTGATTATAGATTTGTTTGTTTGTTCCTGCTTTTTTGTTTTATTTGGGAATATCTGAGAAGGCAGGCTGTGTATTCTTTGTTGTTTGCTCATCTTTGGGCATGATATTTTTCACCTTCTTCTCCAATTGGCAGGGTCAGTCACTCAGATATGGTACAGCAGGGCAGGTCTAGCTGAAGAGGAGTTGCTGGGATGGGTTGTTTGTGGCACGTACTATGGCCAACATGGCAGGCTAGGAATCAGTGCAGGGCAGGTTCCAGTAGGCTGTGCCTGTGCTGCTTGGGGGTATGATGTTCCCTGCACAATGCAGTTAGTCAGGATGGAGGGTGGATATTTTGATGTGTGGAGCTAAGATGAGTATGGGAAAGATGAGAGAGAGGAGAGGAACAGGAGCCAAAAACATATAAACAAAAAAGAGTGCTAAGCCAGCTTGCCATTGGAGTGGAGAGATGAGAGACTGAGAAATGGAGAAAAACAAAAGGAAAAGAAGAAGGAACAAAAAGAAAAAAATGAATAAAAATTAGAAAGAAAAAAGAAAAGCCCCCAGGGATCCCACTGGTGTGGCTGTGAGGTCTGGGGAAGTTGCTCCCAGACTGTGAAGTACAGCCTGGCTAGACGGGGTAGAGGTGTCACTCAGCACCAATTATTCAGGAGACAGGAAGAGAAGGTAAGTACAGAGAGTTGAGAAACTGAGTAATGAAGAAAGACACAAAGAGAAAAAGAGAGAAAAGAAAACAAAATAAAAAAATAGAAAAAGACAAACCCCAAAAAAAAACAAGAAAAAAGAAACGCCCTCAGGGATCCCTCTGTGTGTCTGTGCAAATTGAGGGGGTAGGTTCCAAGCTGCACAGTACTGTCTGGCTAGAACAGGCTCCCAGTTTGAGAAAAGAAAAAGAAAACAAGCAAACAATTCAAAACAGACAAAAGAAAAGGCCCCAGGATCCCACCAGTGTGGCAGCACGGGCCAGGAAGCAGTTTCACTTTTGAGCGGCGTTTCACAACCTTTCAGGAAGAAGCAAAGATGGTGCATGGAGCCAGGTATTTGTCAGAAAGGAGGGGGAGGTGGTGAGAGTTATGGAAGAAATCAAAAGAAGTGGAAAAATGCACACCACCAGCCAACAAATGGCACTCAGGGAGCTGGCCAGTGTGGGTGGGAGGAATCCAAGCAGCACTGGGGTGAAGCCGGTGCTTCCTGGCTAAGAGACTGTGGTTGCAGGAAGCAGAGGAGGCTGAGTGGGTGTGAAGAAGGGTGGGGGGTGTGAAAATGTACATCGCTGATTTCCAGTTGTTCTGTCTCTTGCTGGAAACTCTGTGAAGCTGCTTTCTCGTACCCCGTTTGCCAATCTCTGATAGGAGTCCAAGATGGCGGATCCATGCTGCGTTAGCTGATAAGGGACCTCTGCATGTATCTCTCCTCACTCTCTGTTCTCTGTCACTTTCTTATTCCATTCGGTGCTTGGCTAAGTTCTTTATCTCTTCATTTGATGCTTAGGGTTTCAGGATTGCCATTTTCTCTGTTTTTACTGTGGAGGGATGGCGTGGTGCTTCTGTCTATACAGCCATGTTGCCTGGAAGTCCTAAAAAATGTTTTTAATGTAAAACATTTACATGATTCCAAAGCCAAAATCATATGACAAGGCATATTTCGGGAAGTCTAGTTTCCTTCCCTATCTCCTCCATCTTATTCTTTCTCTTCCTCTAGAGGTATCATTTTGATTAGTGTTTGTTTATTCTTCCAATGTTTTTTTTAAAAATATAAACAAATGCATATATATAGCCCTTTTTCTCTGACAAGAAAAAAATGACATTCCATAAACATTATTTTCATAGACTGCTTTTTAAAGATTTCCCAGATTGGCATTTAACCTAAAACCACAAAGCCATGCACCTAAATCATTATATTTGTCATCCTGAAAATATCTCTAAACCTAAACTTCCAGAACTGGGGGAAAAAATCCAACAGGCTAGGGATAGAATGATATGAATGAACCAGTTTAACTGGGATAGAAAATTCCAAATTACTCTCTACACCATACCCCTAGCATTTCCTACGCAATCCCAAATAGCTTTTAAAAATTGTTGCTGAACTCAGATTCAGGATATTGACAGATTCAATACAACGATGATCCTCAGATGGAGAGAGGAATTGCTTTCAGCTCCCAGCTGATGAGGACAGGAAATAGGTGTAAGTCCCCTCTCCTTTGGCTCCGTGTTGCACAAGTGTGCAAAGTGGAATGCACACGGGTGGCTCAGCTTTCTGGTGTGACAGGCACATGAATGGAGTCAGAAGCATTTGTGTGCTGCTTGCTTGGTTGTGTGAGGATTCCACACAAGATTTCTTCATACAGTGTGTGCTCAGTAACATCTTGGGAGGAAGACTTTTGGAGTTGGAAGAGGAGTTGTTTATGAGATTCAGTTATTCCTTGAGTGTAAGAGAGGTATAAGGAGCCCTGGTGGCGCAATGGTTAAGTGTTCAGCTGCTAACTAACAGGTTGATGGTTCAAACCCACATAACCATTCTGTGGGATAAAGACCTGGCAATCTGCTCCTATAAAGATTACAGCCAAGAAAACCCTATGCGGAAGTTCTACTCTGTAAAATGGGATCACTATGAGTTGGAATAGACTCAGTGGCACCCAACAAAAACAAAGAAAGGGATAGATAGACAGACAGGTAGGTAAATAGGTAGACAGACAGATAGTTAAGGAGACAGACAGATAGATAGCTGCCGTCGAGTCAGCTCCAACTCATGATAACCCTATGTAAAACAGAATGAAACATTGCCCAGTCCAGTGTCATCTTCACAACATCCAGCATGTTTGAGTCCATCGTTTAAGCTATTGTGCCACCCATCTCACCAGGGTCTCCCTCGTTGTGGTTCGCCCTCTACTTCACCAAACATGATGTTCTCCTCCAGCTATTGTTCCCTCCTGATGACATGTTCAAAGCAAGTGAGTTGGGCAATGTTCTATTGTGATCCATAAGGTTTTCACTGGCTAATTTTGGGAAGTTGACTGCCAGGCCTTTCTTCCTAGTCTGTCTTAGTCTGGAAGCTCCGCTGAAACCTGTCCAGGATGGGAACCCCTGGTGGTATTTGAAATATCAACAGGATAGCTTCCAGATTCATAGCAACATGCAAAGGACCACAGTACAAAAAACTGACAGACAGGTGGTGGAAGAGAGGTATAGGTCCCATATTTTATTTGTGAGGAGCCAGCTTCACTTCTTGGCAAATTCGGTCCAGCATACTGCAAACTTAGCACAGACCATCTGTGGCTGCCAGAGTGTTCTATGCAGAGCTGACAGGATTTGTGGGCCAAGCTGGTAGCTGTTTACCTGGTGTCATTTAAGGACAGCTACAAAACTCACCTTGCCCTCTCACACCTCCTTCCTAGCAGGTCAAGCTACCTTTCCCTCCCCTGTATTTGGGAGGGCGCATTCTCCTGTGATCTTTTTGAAAACAAGGAGAGGTCACTGTCTCTTTAAAGTTACCCTTTAAATGCGCTTTTACTAGTTGGGGGTAGGGGTGAGATGGATAGGCTGTAACCAAATCCATTAGGATATTCAGATTCATGCATGGAGGCAGAAGAACAAAGTGGTTAGAGCAAGGCCCTGGAGCCTGACCACATGGGTTTGAATCCTGGCTGTACTGTCTACTATGGGGACCTTGGCATATTACTCATCCTTTCCATAACTCAGTTTCCTCACTTGTAAAAAAACAAAACAAAAAAACAAGGCTCTACCTGCCTCATAAAGTTATTGTTGTTGTTGGGTACTGTCAAGTTGATTTTGACTCCTAGTTACCCCATCTGACAGAGTAGACCTGCCCCCACAGTGTTTCCAAGAAAGATCACCAAGTCTTTCTCCCGCAGGGCTGCTGGATGAGGTCGAACTGCCAACCTTTTGGCTAGCAGCTGAGCACTTAACCATTGCACCACCAAGGCTCCTTCATAAAGTTGTTACGAGCCCTAAAAGTTTCAAAGTCTGTAAAACAGTGCACACAGTAAGATCTCAATATATATTAGCCCTGATTATTTAACTCAATTAGAACAAAGAGGGCCTGGCTGAGAAGAAGTTTCATCAGCAGGAAGATGATAGTGGGAAAAAGCAAGAACCAAGCAAAAACCAAAAACCAAACCCATTGCCATTGAGTCGATTCCGACTCATAGTGACCCTACAAGACAGAGTAGAACTGCCCCACAGGGTTTCCAAGGAGCGGCTGGTAGATTCGAACTGCCAACCTTGGTTAGCAGCCGAACGTTTCACCACTGCGCCACCAAAGCTCCAAGACCCAGGCAGGGGAGAAAAATTTCTCCAACTGTTCAAGTTTCCTAAGACCATTCATTCATTATCTACTGACATTCAAGTATGCAAAGAAGCATATGATCTGATCTTTGGCTTCAAGAAGCTTATTATCCAATGGACGAAAAACAAATAAGCAAAAAATCTCACTGAGGTGTGACTATAATCTATGCACTATTGACTCCCAAGTGTTTCTCTCTAGTTTAGATCTTATTGATTATTGTTAGCTGCCTTGTGTTGGCTCCTGACTCATGGTGACCCCAGGCACAACAGAACTAAATGCTGCCTGGTCCTGCGCCATCCCGATAATCAGTTGCAGATCAGACCATTGTGAGCCATAGGGGTTTCACTGGCTGATTTTCAAAGTAGATCGCCAGGTCTTTCTTCCTAGCTCATCTTAGTCTGGAAGTTCTGCTGAAACCTGTTCAGCATCATACCAACACGTAAGCCTCCAGTGACAGACAGGTGGTGGTTGCACATGAGGTGCATCAGTTGGGAATCAAACCCGGATCTCCCACAGGGAAGGCAAGAACCACCAATGTCCCTCAGACTTTTTTGATTAACTCCAGAATTATGGAATTCTACAAAGCTGGGTTTGAGTTTTTCATCCTTGCCTTTCCAGCTGTTGAACTTAGGTAAATTAGTCAACATTTCAGTTTCTTCATGTGTGAAATAAGATTAAGAATATCTACTCTTCAGGTTTTTAAATGAGAGCACATTTTTAATGCACCTAGCTTGATGCCTGGCACATAAAAGTGCCCATAAACATTATTCTCCTTCCCTTCCCATATTCAAATTCTTATGGAATACCCAATAGGAACTTCAAACCTAACATCGCCCCAAACTGACTGCATTTGAGCTCTTCTCCCTCCAAAACCTGCTTTCCACCTTAATTTCCTGACCTTATTAAAAGGTCCTTGGGTGGTACAAACAGTTTGTGCTCAACTATTAACTTAAAGGTTGGCAGTTTGAATCCACCCAGTGGCACCACAATCTAGCAATCTAGCTTCCATAAAGATTACAACCAAGAGAGGTGAGGCCAAGATGGCAGAGTAATCAGATGATTCCTGGTGGTCCCTCTTACAACAAAGACCAAAAAAATACAAGTGAATCGATTTTATATGACAATCTAGGAGCCCTGAACATCAAAGGCAAAGTTAAGGAATCAGACTGAAAGGCGGGGGAAAGAGAGATGGTTCAGGAGAAGTCAGGAGTTGTCAAATCTGACCTGTTAGCTGGAGCCCTTCAAGCTGGATCAGCTCATGGTGCAAGGTAAGGCAAGCAGTGGCACTCAGGAGGTTCTGGGAGAGTCCCAGCGGCAGAGTGTTTCCTCGAGCATCCAGAACCAGTGAGAAGTAGCCATTGATCAGCAAAAGATAAGTACATGAGTCTGGCCTACCACGTGGATCAAGAACACCCCCCCTTTGGGGAGAAAACCTCTCTCCCCTCTCCCTGCTCTGTACTGGGTCCAGGACAGCTTCAGTGATTGCCAAGTTCCCTGGGCCAGAAGTAGGACCCATCACTTGTCCTGAGCCATTCTCCATGCCTTGGAAAGGGAACAAATTAACAAACAGGGGAAAAAGTAATCTGCCAGCTCCCCTAAGCCAGGAACTCAGGGTAGGCACAGCTCCTTTGCCTAGGCACAGGCATAAGAGGTCCATGGGCTTTGAGTGTCTTTCCTCCTGCAGAGACTTGTGTGGGCCATTTTAACAGCACAGGCCTTCATTACCACAGTACAACAGGGTACATACCTGAAATCTAACTTCAACTGTTTCACCTGTGAAGTGGCATGTTCATGATGTTTGACACTGCTCTGCCCATTAAGCAGGGTCTTCACCTACCCGCATCAGGGGCATGAGAACTGGCGGCTCCACCCACACCACCTAGCCACCTGAGATAACAGCCCAAAATAAGTGGTGCCCCCAGTCCTTATAGCCAACAGCATTGTGTGCTTATAGTCTGGCTGCAAAACCCACCCACTTAGGCGCTCTAGGGAACAGAGACAGGCTTTCTTCCAAGACACTTGGGGGAGGCCATCAGCCTTATGCCTTGCTCAGCGGGCGACCCCCTGCAGCAGCCAGATGCCTGTGCCTACACCAATCACCCATGCTTGTCTAGGACTGTAGGTGAGAGCCTGCACCACACACTTGGTGGCTGACTACCTGGACACCTAAGCTGAATCCATACAGGTGGAGTCCATGGGCTCACATACATACAGCAGTTCTGGCCACCTGGTGGCAGGTCACAGGGGCTTTGGGGCACCAGTGATCAGGCTAGCTCACACAAGCAGCCTATTTGGGCATATCAAAACAAAATAAAACAAGAAGCTAGGACACAGTAAGCAAACAAAATACATAAATATAATAACTTATTAATGGCTCGGAGAAAACAGTCAATATCAAATTATGTAAAGAGGCAGACCATGATGACTTCAGCAAGCTCCAAAAATAAAGAATCAAGAAATTTTCTGGAGGAAGATAATTTCTTGGAATTACTGGAGGCAGAATACAAAAGATTAATATACAGAACTCTTCAAGAGATCAGGAAGGAGATCAGACAAAATGCAGACCATGCAATAAAGGAACTTAAGAAGATTAGAGAAGAGCATAATGACAAATTCAACAGGCTGCAAGAATCCATAGACAGACAGCAATCAGAAATCCACAAGATTAACAGTAAAATTTCAGAATTAGACAACTCAATAGAAAGTCATAGGAGCAGAACTGAGGCAATGGAAGTCAGAATTAGTGAGACTGAAGATAAAGCATTTGACACCAACTTATCTGTGGAAAAATCAGATAAAGGATTTTAAAAAAATGAAGAGACCCTAAGAATTATGAGGGACTCTATCAAGAGGAATAACCTACGAGTGATTGGAGTACCAGACCGGAAGTGGGGGGGAGGATAACAGAAAATGCAGAGAGAATTGTTGAAGATTTCTTGGCAGAAAACTTCCCTGATATCATGGAAGATGAGAAAATACCTATCCAAGATGCTCATCGAACCCCACATAAGGTAGATCCCAAAAGAAAGTCACCAAGATATATTATAATCAAACTTGCCAAAACCAAAGAGAGAGAATTTTAAGAGTGGCTAGGGACAAACGAAAAGTCATCTACAAACGAGAGTCAACAAGAATAAGCTCAGACTACTCAGCAGAAACCGTGAAGGCAAGAAGGCAATGGGATGACATATATAAAGCCTTGAAGGAAAAAAATTGCCAACCAAGAATTATATATCCAGGAAAACCAGCTCTCAAATATGATGGTGAAATTAGGGCATTTCCAGGTAAACAGAAGTTTAGGGAATTTGCAAAAACTAAACCAAAATTACAAGAAATACTAAAGGAAGTCCTCCAGTTAGAAAATCAGTAACATCAGATAACAACCCAAGACTAGAACACAGGACAGAGCAACCTGATATCAACCCAGATAGGGAAGTTATAAAAATAAATCAAAGCTAAAACACTGAAAATAGGGAAACAGATGTCAATATGTAAAAGATGACAACATTAAAAAAAAAAAGAGGGACTAAAAAATGTAGACATAGATGCTTCATATGGAGAGGAAGTCAAGACGATATAAAGAAATAAAAGACTGGTTTAAACTTAGAACAATACGGGTAAATATTAAGGCAACCACAAAGGAAACTAACAATCCTACACATCAAAATAAAAAACAAGAAAAATATAAAGACTCAGCAAATACAAAATCAACAACAATGAAAAAGATGAACATACATAAAGAAAAATGACTTAGCACAGAAAATTAAGAGGAACAAAGAAACTGTGAACAACACACAAAAAAAGACATCAAAATGACAGCACTAAGCTCATACCTATCAATAATTACACTGAATGTAAATGGACTAAATGCACCAATAAAGAGACACACAGTGGCAGATTGGATTAAAAAAAAAAATCCATCTATATGCTGCCTACAAGAGACACACATTAGACTTAAAGACAAAAACAAACTAAAACTCAAAGGATGGAAAAAATTTATCAAGCAAACAACACTCAAAAAACAGCAGGAGTAGCAATATTAATCTCTGACTTTAAAGTAAAATCCACCACAAAGGATATGGAAGGACATTATATAATGATTAAAGGGGGACATAACCATAATAAACATCCAATGACAGGGCTCCAAAATACATAAAACAAACTCTAACAGCAATGAAAAGAGAGATAGATGGCTCCACAATAATAGGAGGAGACTTTAACACACCACTTTTGGTGGAGGATGGAACATCCAGAAAGAAGCTCAACAAAGACACAGTAGATCTAAATGCTACAATCAACCAACTTCACCTCATGGACATATACCGAACACTCCACCCAACAGCAGCCAAGTATACTATCTTTTCCAATGCACATGGAACATTCTCCAGCATAGACCACATAGGCCATAAAGCAAGCCTTAGTAAAATCCAAAGCATCAAAATATTACAAAGCATCTTTTCTGACCATAAAGTCATAAAGGTAGAAATCAACAACAGAAAAAGCAAGAAAACAAAAAAATCAAACACATAGAAACGGAACAACACCTTGCTCAAAAACTACTGAGTTATAGAAGAAATTAAGGATGGAATAAAGAAATTCATAAAATCAAACAAGAATGAAAACACATCCTAACAGAATCTTTGAGACACAGCAAAAGCAGTGCTCAGAGGTCAGTTTATAGCAATAAATACACACAT
>NW_004444037.1:5712036-5714098 GCF_000243295.1 Trichechus manatus latirostris | reverse complement strand
TACTCTAACAAATTTGAAAACCTAGAGGAAATGGACAAATTTCTAGAAACTCACTACCTACCTAAACTAACACAAACAGAGGTAGAACAACTAAATGAATGCATAACAAAAGAAGATATTGAAAAGGTAATTTAAAAATTCTCATCAAAAAAAAAGCACTGGCCCTGATGGTTTCACTGGAGAATTCTACCAAACTTTCAATGAATAGTTAACACCACTACTACTAAACGTATTTCAGAGCATGGAAAAGGATGGAATACTCCCAAACTCATCCTATGAAGCCAGCATAACCCTGATACCCAAACCAGGTAAAGACACCACAAAAAAGAAAATTAAAGACCAATATCCCTCATGAACATTGACACAAAAAAGCTCAACAAAATTCTAGCCAATAGAATTCAGCAACATATCAAAAAAATAATTCACCATGATCAAGTGGGATTTATACTAGGTATGCAAGGATGGTTCAACATTAGAAAAACAATCAATGTGATCTATTGCATTAATAAAACAAAAGACAAGAGCTACATGATCTTATCAATCGATGCAGAAAAGGCATATGACAAAGTCCAACATCCATTCATGATAAAAACTCTCAAAAAAAATAGGAATAGAAGGGAAATTCCTCAACATAATTAAGGGCATTTATACAAAGCCAACAGCCAACATCATCCTAAATGGAGAGACTTTGAAAGCATTTCCCTTGATAACAGGAACCAGACAAGGATGCCCTTTATCATCACTCTTATTCAACATTGTTCTGGAGGTCCTAGCCAGAGCAGTTAGGCTAGAAAAAGAAATAAAAGGCATCCAGATTGGTAAGGAAGAAGTCAGAGTATCTCTATTTGCACGTGCTATGATCTTACATACAGAAAACCCCAAAGAATCCACAAGAAAACTACTGGAACTAATAGAAGATTTCAGTAAAGTATCTGGATATAAGATAAACATACAAAAATCAGTTGAAGTCCTCTACACCAGCAAAGAGAACTTTGAAGAGGAAATCACCAAATCAATACCATTTACAATAGCCCCCCAAAAGATAAAATACATAGGAATAAATCTAACCAGAGATGTAAAAGATCTTTACATAGAAAACTACAAGACACTACTGCAAGAAACCCGAAGAGACCTGCATAAGTGGAAAAACATACCTTGCTCATGGATAGGAAGACTCAACATTGTGAAAATGTCAGTTCTACCCAAAGTGATCTACAGATACAATGCAATCCTGATCCAAATCCAACGGTATTTTTCAATGAGATGGAGAAAGAAATCATCAACTTCATATGGAAAGGGAAGAGGTTCCGGATAAGTAAAGCATTTCTCAAGAAGAAGAATAAAGTGGGAGACCTCACACTACCTGATTTTAGAACCTATTACACTGCCACAGTAGCCAAAACAGCCTGCTACTGGTACGACAACAGATACATAGAGCAGTGGAACAGAACTGAGAATCCAGACATAAATTCATCCACCTGTGAGCAGCTGATATTTGACAAAGGCCCAAAGTCCATTAATTGGGGAAAACACAGTCTCTTTAACAAATGGTACTGGCATAACTGGATATCCATCTGCAAAAAAACTGAAACAAGATCCATACTTCACACCATGCACAAAAATTAACTCAAATGGATCAAAGACCTAAATATAAAATCGAAAACGATAAAGATCATGGAAGAAAAAGTAGGGACAACACTAGAAGCCCTAATACATGGCATAAACAAAATATGAACCATAAGCAACAATGCACAAACACCAGAAGAGAAACTAGATAACTGGGAGTTCCTAAAAATCAAACACTTATGCTCATCAAAAGACTTCACCAACAGAATAAAAACACAATCTACAGACTGGGAAAAAGATTTTGGCTACGACAAATCTGATCAGCGTCTAATCTCTAAAATCTACAAGATACTGCAAAACCTCAACAACAAAGAGACAAATAACCCAATTAAAAAATGGGCAAAGGATATGAACAGGCACTTAGCCAATGAAGACATTCAGGCAACTAACAGGCACATGAAGAAATGCTCATGATCATTAGCCATTAGAGAAATGC
>NW_004444037.1:5678551-5710936 GCF_000243295.1 Trichechus manatus latirostris | reverse complement strand
TGGAGCAGGAGAAAAGTGGGGTGCAGAACTCAAATTCTAGTAAAAAGACCAGACTTAATGGTCTGACTGAGACTGGAGGAACCCCAGAAAGCCCGGCCCCCAGACTCTCTGTCAACTCAGAAATAAAACCATCCCAAAGGCCAACTCTTCAGACAAAGATTAGACTGGACTATGAGACATAAAATGATACTCATGAAGAGTGTGCTTCTTAGCTCAAGTAGATACATGACACTAAATGGGCAGCTCCTGTCCAGAGGTGAGATGAGAAGGCAGAGAGGGTTCGGAGCTGGGTGAATGGACATGGGGAGTCAGTGGTGGAAAGGAGAAGTGCACTATCACAGTATAGGGAGAGCAATTAGGGTCATACAACAATGTATGTATAAATTTTTGTATGAGACTAGCTTGAATTGTAAACTTTCACTTAAAATACAACAATAAAATAAAACAAAAAAGATGACAACCAAGAAAATGCTATAGAGCAGCTCTACTCTGTAACGCATGAGGTCCTCACAAATCATAACAAACTGGGTGGCGATAGGTGTTGTTTTTCGTTTGTTTTTATTAATAACACTACCACCCAACTCAGTTACCAAGTCCAAACCTAGAAATTATCCTATATGCCTCCCTTATCCTTAGCCCTTCTATCCAGGTAATCACAAAGTCCTCTTGATTTTATCTCCCTAAGAGCTCTTAAATCTATCACATTCTTGCCAGTCCGGCTGCCACTGTCTTCTTCCGGGCAGGTTTCATTTTTTCATTTGAATTGTTGCAATGTCTTTCCAACAGGCTCCCTGCTCTAGCCTAATAATCATGCCCCAGTCCCAAGCCCCCAGCCCTTCCTCTGCACTATCCCCAGAGTACAGTTTTCAGGTCTAATCTTGTTATTCTGCTGCTTTAAATCTTCCAATGGTACCTTGATTAACTAGATGGAGCAGAGGTGAGGACCAGCAGGCACTCTGAGAACACGGGGAAACCTGAGAGTCTTAAAAGCTAATGTGCTAAATCCCAGACACCTACATGCTTGATGAGACAGGAAATAATGGACAAAAGGTGAAACACGGCAACCAGGCTCAGACAGACTCCCTTTTGTACCTGTCTTCTGCTTGTGGGTTGGGCTGAGTCCTGAATTAATCATAAGGAATGGTGCTGTAGGAGAGTTCAAACAAGATTATCCTCTGCTTTCTGAATCCAAGGCTGAGAGACGCACAGTCAGGCTTAAATAAAACAAATAGGGGAGTTTTCCAAAGTTAGAAGGCTGCTGTGATCTTTCCCATCTTCTGAAGCCTTGACTTTCAGTAGGACAAACACTTATGAGTTCTTAGTCACAACAGTGCACCTGCAATGGGAGGTAAGAAAATACGTCCTCTTCTGCCATTCTCCCACCTTCCCTGAGTTATATACTCCAACGATAATTTTTGCAGTTTCCTAAACACATCCTACAGTTTTAGGCCCTAGTGCCATTGCACATGCTGCTGTTGTTGCTGTTGTTAGCTGCCGTCTAGTCAACCCAACACATGGTGATCCCATGCACAACAGGACCAGACTGTTTTGAGCTATAGGATTTTTACTGGTTGATTTTT
Source organism: Trichechus manatus latirostris (assembly GCF_000243295.1). NCBI lineage: Eukaryota > Metazoa > Chordata > Mammalia > Sirenia > Trichechidae > Trichechus > Trichechus manatus. Next base: position 5,709,356 of record NW_004444037.1, on the reverse strand, counting down.
GGAAGTAGATCACCAGGCCTTTCTTCCTAGTCTCCCTTAGTCTAGAAGCTCTGCTGAAACCTGTTCAGCATCAGAGCAACATAAAAGCCACTGACAGATGAGTGGTAGTTGTACTTGAGGTGCAGTGGCCAGAGTTGAACCTGGGTCTCCCACATGGAAGATGAGAATTCTACCACTGAAACACCGCTGGCCCTCTTTGCACGTGCTATTCCATGTTTATTTATTTTGTTACATTTGTGATTGTTTGTCTTCCCCCATTAGGATGTAAGCCCCATGAGAGTGGAACTTGGTTTTGTTCATGTTATATCTCCAGAGTCTAGAATGATGCTTAAGACACAGTAGGTACTCAATAAACATGCCCTGAAAGAGTGAATGCTGTTCCCAGGTTTGGAATACTCTTTCCCCCTTGTCTTCCTGGGGAACTCCTTTAAGACTCATTTTCCACATTGCCTCCTCTGACAAATCTCCCTGATCCTGTTTCACTCCCCCCTCAGCTAAATCATTCCCTCTTGGGGTCCTTTCGATTTCTTCAGTGTTCCTCTCAGATTGCACTTGTCCTTTCACTTATAATGGTTTCTCTACAAGCCTGTCTCCTCTAGGAGATCTTGGCATCACAGAAGGCAGAGGCCAAGTCTTGCTGCCTAAGGGACCCCCAGTTCCTGGCACACTGTCCCACCACAGGGACAGCCACTGAGAAAAGCTCAACAAATGTTTGCGAAACAGAAACGAGAGCACTCAGCTCTGCCTGGAGGGCGTGGGAAGGTGGAGTCAAGAAGGATTCCTGAAAGAGGTTAGGTTGGCAGAAGAGCAGTTGGAGATGCGTCTTCAAGGTGAACCAGAGGACATTCTAAAAAAGAAAAAGATCTTCCAAGTCTACCCTAAGAGTTCTTTAAGGAAAGTGCTACTAACAACTGCTGGGCTGGACAACCTGAGTCCTAAGAAAGGAGGTTCAAAGGGTGATAGCACAGCCCAAGGAGCTCTCTGTGTTCTCTACCTATAGCCAGCAACAGTCCCCAGCAGCCCCCTCTCCAAAGCCTGGGTCAGGAGGGTGGAACAAGAACATGCAAATTGCTATTCCAGTGGCAGTTTTGCCTGCAAGCAATTTTTGAGACCACACAATTGAAAATTTCAAACACAGTAGATGGTTTTGAGTATCTACGGTGTAATGAGATCAGGACTCCAGGACTGCTAGCATGTAGTATAACAGGAAAAATATCACTTATGGCAGGCTCATGAATCCGATTTGCATAAAACTTATGGACCTGAAAGCACACACTCCCCATGCAGTGAAAATCAAACAGATGTCTCCATTTTTGTTTTCTCTGGATGGTGGCAGCCTATCAGGTGAATAAGCATTCCTGACAAGAGAGTTCTCTAGAGCTGAAGGAGGCTACTTATAATGGATTCCTAAATACATGAATGCATTCATCCAAACATTACCTTTAGTGCTATGTTAAAGGGGATAAGCCTTTCCATGTAAACTGTTTTAAAACCGTAAATACAGAGGAAAGGAGAAAAGAAATGGTGGAAGACACTGGTATAGTTGGATATGGAAGAAAATGGAGGAACTTTAAGTTTGGCTTTAATCCCAATGAGGAAAAGTAGATGAGGTGTCATTGCTGACAGGCGCAAAGGAGAGGTATTGAGGGTAGAAGAGACTGGGGAAAAGTGGGGTGCGGCTTCCATGGCAATCTATAGCCATTACATGGACACACGCAGGTATTCCAGCACAGCCCTGCTTCAGTGTTCTCTGCCATTGCCCTCCATTAGTACATTGATACGGAGACAGATAACTGTCAGACCTTGTGCCCCAGTTTGGGATTCGAAAATATATCCCCCTAACCAGGGCTGAATAAAAGTAGTGGATATACAGCCTCTGATTAGATTTGGGGAATTTATACTGATAAAGATATTTCAGATAATTTGCTATGGGTACAAGAGGTAAACATCCTTCATTTTCCCCAAGAAAACTTCAGCAAAGGCTAAAACAAATCAAATTACGAAAATGGCTGAGTGTATTTGAAATTTCCTGTGGAAAATGGTTAAGAAGCTGAATACCACTAGGCATGAAGTTGAAGCTGAAGATGGGTATGTGTGGGGGTGTCTCTCAAACTGGATTATGTCTGTTCAACCTGTTGTTGTTAGGTGCCATCCAGTTGGTTCCGACTTATACCAACCTTATGCACAACAGAACAAAACACTGCCCAGTCCTGTGCCATTCTCGCAATCGTTGTTATGCTTGGGCCCATTGTTGTAGCCACTGTATCAATACATCTCATCAAGGGTCTTCCTCTTTTCACCTGACCCTCTACTTTATCAAACATGATGTCCTTCTCCAGGGACTGAACCTCCTGATAACATGTCCAAAGTATGTGAGATGAAGTCTTGCCACCCTTGCTTCTAAGGAGCATTCTGGTTGTACTTCTGCCAACCCAGATTTGTTTGTTCCTTTGTCAGTCCATGGCATATTCAATATTCTTCGCCAACACCACAATTCAAAGGCGTCAGTTCTTCTTCTGTCTTCCTTATTCATTGTCCAGCTTTCACATGCAGTGAGGCAACTGAGAACACCACGGCTTGGGTCAGGCACACCTTACTCTTCAAGGTGACATCTTTGCTTTTCAACACTTTAAAGAGCTCTTTTGCAGCAGATTTGCCCAATGCAATGCATCTTTTGATTTCTTGACTGCTGCTTCCATGGGTGTTGATTGTGGATCCAAGTAAAATGAAATCCTTGACAAGTCAGTCTTTTCTCGGTTTATCATGATGTTGCTTATGGGTCCAATTGTGAGGATTTTTGTTCTCTTTATGTTGAAGTGTAATCCATACTGAAGGCTGTGGTCTTTGATCTTCATCAGTAAATGCTTTAAGTCCTCTTCACTTTCAGCAAGCAAGGCTGTATCATCTGTATATTGCAGGTTGTTAATGAGTCTTCCTCCAATCCTTATGCCCTGTTCTTCATATAGTCCAGCCTCTAGGATTATTTGCTCAGCATACAGATTGAATAACTATGGTGAAAAGATATAATCCTGACGCACACCTTTCCTGACATTAAACCACGCAGTATCCCCTTGTTCTGTTTGAATGACTGCCTCTTAATCTATGTACAGGTTCCTCATAAGCACAATTAAGTGTTCTGGAATTCCCATTCTTGGCAATGTTATCCATAAGTTGTTATGAACCACATAGTCAAATGCCTTTGTATAGTCGATAAAACACAGGTAAACATCCTTCTGGTATTCTCTGCTTTCAACCGGGATCCATCTGACATCAACAATGATATACCTGGTTCCATATCCTCTTCTTCATCCAGCTTGAATTTTTGGCAGTTCCCTGTCAATGTACTGCTGCAACCGCTTTTGAATGATCTTCAGCAAAATTTTAGTTGCACGTGATATTAATGATAGTGTTCGATGATTTCTGCATTTGGTTGGATCACCTTTCTTGGGAATAGGCATAAATATGGATCTCTTCTAGTCAGCTGGCAAGGTAGCTATCTTCCAAATTTCTTGGCATAGACAAGTGAGCACTTCCAGCACTGCATCCATTTGTTGAAACATCCCAATTGGTATTCCATCAATTCCTGGAGCCTTATTTTTAGCCGGTGCCTTCAGTGCAGCTTGGCGTCCTCCTTCAGGACCATCAGCTCCTGATCATTCATGCTACCTCATGAAATGGTTGAACGTTCACCAGTTCTTTATGGTATAGTGACTCTGTGTATTCCTTCCATCTTCTTTTGATGCTTCCTACATCATTCAGTATTTTGCCCATAGAATCCTTCAATATCGCAACTCGAGGCTTGAATTTTTTCTTCAATTCTTTCAACTTGAGAAATGCCAAGCGTGTTCTTCCGTTTTGGTTTTCTACCTCCAGGCCTTTCCACATATCATTATAATACTTCCCTTTGTCTTCTCAAGTGGCCCTTTGAAATCTTCTGTTCAGCTCTTTTACTTTATCATTTCTTCCTTTTGCTTTAGCTACTCGACATTCAAGAACAAGTTTCAGAGTCTCTTCTGACATCCATTTTGGTCTTTTCTTTCTTTCCTCTTTTTTTAATGACCTCTTGCTTTCTTCATGTATAATGTCCTTGGTGTCATTTCACAACTCTTCTAGTCTTTGATCATTAGTGTTCAATGCGTCAAATCTATTCTTGAGATGATCTCTAAATTTAGGTGGGATATACTCAAGGTCCTAATTTGGCTCTGGTGAACTTCTTTTAATTTTCTTCAGTTTCGACTTGAACTTGCATATTGGCAGTTGATGGTCTGTTCCATAGTCAGCCTCTGGCCTTGTTCTGACTGATGATATTGAGCTTCTCCATCATCTCTTTTCCACAGATGTAGTCGATTTGATTCCCGTGTATTCCATCTGGCGAGGTCCACGCGTATAGTCACCTTTTATGTTTGTGAAAAAGGTTATTTGCAATGAAGAAGTCATTGGTCTTGCAAAATTCTATCATGCGATCTCCATCATCAATTCTATCACCAAGGCCATATTTTCCAACTACCAATCCTTCTTTGTTTCCAACTTTCACATTCCAACCACCAGTAATTATCAATGCATCCTGATTGCATGTTCGATCAATTTCAGACTGGAGAAGTTGGTTAAAATCTTCAATTTCTTCATTTTTGGCCTTAGTGGTTGGTGAGTAAATTTGAATAATAGTTGTATTAACTGATCTTCCTTGTACGCATATGGATATTATCCTATCACTGACAGTGTTGTACTTCAGGATAGATTTTGAAATGTTCTTTCTGACAGTGAGTGCAACACCATTCCTCTTCAAGTTGTAATACCCAGCATAGTAGACTACATGATTGTCTGATTCAAAATGGACAATACCAGTCCATTTCACCTCACTAATGCCTAGGATATTGATCTTCAAGCGTTCTATTTCATTTTTGACAACTTCCAATTTTCCTAGATTCATACTTCCTACATTCCAGGTTCTGATTAATGGATATTTGCAGCTGTTTCTTCTCATTTTGAGTTGTGCCACATCAGCAAATGAAGGTCCCAAAAGCTTGACTCCATCTGCACCATTAAGGTTGACTCTACTTTGAGGAGGCAGCTCTTCCCCCACATATTTTGAGTAGTGCCTTCCAACCTGAGGGGCTCATCTTCTGGCACTATACCAGACAATATTCTACTGCTATTCATAAGGTTTTCACTAGCTAATTCTTTTCAGAAGTAGACTGCCGGGTCCTTCTTCCTAGTCTGTCTTAGTCTAGAAGCTCAGCTGAAACCTGTCCACCATGGGTGACTCTGCTAGTATTTGAATACTGGTGGCACAGCTTCCAGCATCACAGCAACACACAAGCCTCCACAGCAGGAAAAACTGACAGACGTGTGGGGAGCTGTTCAACCTAGTATTTCTTAAATTTATTTGTTCAAGAACCTGTTTTTTTGTTTTGTTTTTCTTATAACATGTATTAACATCTCAAAACCAGTATTTCTCAAATTCAACTGTGGAAACACCCTGGTCTTACTCATTCTCCCTTCACATAATCAGACTAAAGTAGGGAACTTGAGAGAGTTCTAAATTTGACTTCTGGCAGAAATATCCAAGGATGATATTCAAAGTACCCAACAACAAGCTGCCCGATTGATTCTCAGTGGTCTGGGGTGCAGGCTTCAAATCTGTAGCTGTCTAGTGACAGAGTGGTTCAATTCTGGGGCCCTGGTGGCATAGTAGTTAAGAGCTTGGCTACTAACCAAAACGTCAGCAGTTCAAATCCACCATTGCTCCTTATAAACCCTATGTTCTACTCTGTCCTATAGGGTCACTATGAGTCGGAATCAACTTAACGGCAACGGGATTGTTTGTTTTTTTTAAAAACAAGCTCAACATGAGTACCAATAAGTGAGAGTTGACAATTGTCACCCCAGAGCATTCAAACTGAGTATCAGCCCTGCAAAATCCTACTCTATTCTTACCAGTATATACCAGTTGCTGTCAAGTTGACCCCGGCTCATGGTGACCCTGATTTATGGCAACCCCATGTGTGTCAGAGTAAAACTGTGCTCTGTAGAGTTTTCAATGGCTGATTTTTCCAAAGTAGATATCTAGGCCTTTCTTCCAAGGTGCCTCTGGGTGGACTTGAACCTCTAACCTTTTGGTTAGTAGCCAAACACATTAACCCCTTGCACCACCCAGGGACTCCCTTAACTTCTTAGGCTGCATTTTATTCTGGCACTGATATTTAGATTCATCTTTTATTAGAACTGGAAGAGACCTTGGACATGTTATTCTTCAATTCCTTTCTTCTACAAAAGAGGAAATTAATGACTATTTGTCGTATAGTTGGGGCTGAAACATCAACCCACTAATGGTGCGGCACACTAGCAGTTACTCTGCAAAATACCATTAATAAGTAGCTGCTAGTAATCCAAGAACAAAATCATCAAATGCCCTCTCTTGCATCCCCCCCCCCCGCCCCCGCTTCTATCCCATGTTTTCGGCCTACAGTTGTGGATAAACGCTATACTTAGGAAAAAGATCATAGAACCTGGACATTGCTTGGGTGTGGGAGAAGGAACTCTTTGAGCCTGTATTAGTTAGGATAGGATAGGCTGCAGTAACAAATAAACCCAGACAGGTTTCAACTCAACACAACAGAAGTTGTTTTCTTGCTCACTTCATAGTCCAGAGTGGTTCCAGGGCTGGGAAGGTAGGGGTGGGGAGTCTAGTTATTCTGGAACCTAGGCTGATGGTAGTCCACCATCTTCAATACATACCTTCCAAGGCTGCTCAGAGGATCTCCATCCCAGTTAGTGGGAAGGGGAAAAGTGATAGGAGGAGAATGCATGGAAAGTTATGGACTAGACCTGGAAGTAACACACATCACTTCTGCTCCACTCCCATTGGCTAGAACTCAGTTACATAGCCACAGAGAGGATGGGAAATGTAGTTTAGCTGTGTTCCAAGGAAAGAGAAAACAGACATTTTGTTGAACAGCTAGCAGTCTAGACCACAGATCCATTAGCTCTCATCTTTCTACGAACTCACGGGGATTTGTGACTAATAGTGTTCCCATCAGTGAATAAAATGGAAAGAAATGGCTATTGGGTCCATTGGTGTCTTTCTGCCTTTTTTGCTTCCTAGTGGTTTTTGGAGGAGCCCTGGTGGTGCAATGGTTAAGTGTTCAGCTGCTAACTGAAAGGTCAGTGGTTCAAAGCCCACAAGCTGCTTCGTGGGAGACAATACCTGGAAACCTGCTCCTATAAACATTACAGCCTAGGAAACTGTACAGGGAAGTTCTACCCTGTCCTATAGAGTTGCTATGAGCCAGAATCAACTCAAAGGCACACAACAACATTTCTGGTAGCCTGATTTGTATTTAGGATCAAAATTGGTAAATGCTGATCGCAACTTTAGAGATCTTCTCCAGATACTTATATGATCCAAGAATTCCCCATCCTCGTGCCCTACCACTCTATGAAAGAATAAGTGTTGGATAGTGGAAAGCCTTGGTCTAATAGACAGAAGGTTTGGGTTCAAACTCGTTTCACTTACTAGCTGTATGACCTAGGGCAAGTCAGTTAACCTCTCTGAGCCCTGGTGTCCCTTAATTACAAATTAATAATGTTCGTATCAGCCCTACCAAGATATCTGGTCCCAGAAAGTGTAGGTGCATACTTCATCGTTCCCAATAGGCATTCATGTTGGGGTCCTTCTTGGAAGATTCATTTCAAAAAGTGATGAATTGGCATTGCTCAGATAGAATGAACAGTACTTTGTTTGGGGGCTGGGGGTGCGGAAGAAGGAAGCCAAATTCAAACACTCCATCAAAGCTTCACACTTGAGTGGGGCCATTTCAGTGAGTCATCTATCTCTCCTTGAAAGTTAATAGAAAGACCAATTTTTCCGTAAACTTAGTGCTTTTATTTTTGCCATTTTCAAGCCACTGATAGTCTATCTAAATTTATACTTATTTTGTGTCTGAGTCAGTTCTTAAATTACAGAACAACACAGGACATGGATTTTGAGAACTAGATTATGCACAGAAAAATCAGTGAAACTGGTGATATATCTTGAACAAGGAGTATGTTTTTACTTTCTTTATATATACCAAGGATATATATATCAAGGTTCAGGATAAATTTTTTTTTTGGTACTTATGGAATAAATTATTATTTTTTGCATTAGAGACGTAACACTGACTTGATATGAATACAATGAAATACTTAAACATTTTCTCCATATCCTCAATCATCTTAGTAGTAATGGAGAGGAAAGTAGGAAAATGCATAATAAAGTTATTATACTAGTATAGATATTTTCTTTCAAGAAATTCTAAGAATTGTCCTAATAATGTGATCTTCCTTGACACAGTGAGGAGATGCCCAAAATATCTCAATTTAATAAATCGAAAAACTGAGGTCAGAAGAAATAAATTCACAGTCCTTCAAATACTATGTTCAGAAAAGCCAAAATGTAGGCTCAGATTTCTGCCTTTTGGGGCCCTTGTGGTGCAGCAGCTAAAAGCTCAACTGCTAACCAAAAGTCGGTGATTGCAACCCACCAGCCGCTCTGCAGAAGAAAGATGTGGCAGTCAGCTTCCCTAAAGATTTATAGCCTTGGAAACCCTATGGGGCAGTTCTACTCTGCTGTATACGGTCACTCTGAGTCGGAATCAACTGGACAGCAATGGATTTGGTTTGTTTGTTTTTACACTGTAGTCTATGATTCATTTGTTCATTCCTGAGCCCATTCATTCATTCATTCACTTATTTGTTCAGCAATTACTGTGGACACATCAGTAATAGGAGCTGAGAAGGATACGAAAGAAATATACGACAATTCTTGGAGTCAAAGAGCTTAATCTAGTTGTGTCACCAATTCAGGTGATACACTTAAATAAAGCAAAACCAGAATGGAGAAGTACTTAAAAAGTTCAGAAGGGTTTTGCAAAGAAGGAGAACTTCATCTTACAAGTGAAGACAGGAGTTTGATGGGGGGTAGCGCGAGGGTAGAGTATTAGACTTGGCAAAGACGAGAATGATGTACAAAATGGTAGGAAGACAGAAATGGTTTACTTAAAAGACAGTGGGGACTGGTTTGACTAAAGTTCCTTTTGGAAAGGAAGGCACAGCGAAGAGAGAAAGAACGAGAGAGGAAAAGAAAACATTCAAGGGGAAAAGGAAACAGTGGTCTGTTGCATATATAGTAGTCCCTCGGTATTCTGTATTCGCGGGAAATTGTTGCAGGATCACCTTCCCATACCAAAATCTGTGGATCCTCAAGTCCCTTATATAAAATGGCGGAGGTGATCGCTCCTGCTGAGCCCGGGACCCGGTTGGACCGCAGGTAACTGACCGCAAGTAACTGAAACCACAGAAAGCGAAACGGCAGATTTTCGATCCGCAGTTGTTAGAATCTGCGGATGCCGAACCGAAGATACGGAGGCCTCGCTGTATAGTGAATTGCATTTAGAATCCTTTTCTGTTGTCTCCTAGCATACAGATGTACTGCAGAAGCTAGAAAGCACAAGACGAGACTTATAAGGCTCCCTTGAAGTTGGGGTTCTGAATATTAATTAGGTTCCACCAGCAGAGCTGCTTCTGGGCATGTGACCTGTGCAGTCACATAGGGCGCTATGTTCACAAGGGCCCTGAGTTTGGTTTAATGCTCTGCTGCTGCAGTCCTAAGATTCTGAATTATTTTAGCTTTAAACTTCGATTTTGTAAGTGAAGTCCGGTGGGACAACGGAGCATACACATAAGCAGAGAGAGTACACACAATATGTGCGTCCACTGCTGTTCCTTGCTGCCCCATTCGCATATAGCTTTCATGTTGCCCCATGAGCATAAAATTTGATGAACCCACGATGTGTGGAACAAAACTAGAACAAGGTAAGCGTATTATGTTTACAACTGAGCAAGCAGAGCCTTTGACAGACGAAGAAGCCACACTTAGTGTTTGAACAAGAACTTGCTTTAATGCAAACAAAAAAAAAAAAAGGCAAAGACATTCTAAGAAACACGAAGGACAAAGGAACCCTAATCATATCCTTTTTTACTTACGTATTTCTTACTTCCCTATATTAGCCAAACACTTAGGCTGAAAATGATGACGTGGAAGGAGGGGGGAAAGATAGGACAACCCTCAGTTTCTTTTCCTTTCGGTGCTTCCTTACTCATCAGTAAGCTGAACATGGGGAATATTGATGGAATATGCATTTTGTGCAGTGTTTCCACTGTTCTGGTAAGAAAGAATACATATGCATGTACAAGCTATGAAATGCAAATTGTGCATTTTGGTAAAAATTAATTGAAATTTTTAATTTTTTCTTACTTAGAGCATTAAATAGCAAATTAAAAAAAAAAAAAAAAAAAAAGCCATGATAAGTTGAGAGAGAGAGACCGTGAAAAAGAGGGAAAAGCTTTATATGATGGTACCTTTAACTGCACTATTTTTTCTGCTTTTTGAACACAGGGCCCTGCATTTTCATTTTGCACTAAGACCCACATATTAAGTAGCCAAGCCCATTCAGCCATTAGATTCTCTGGTGTGAGATTTGAAAGAAAAAAGGAGTGGACACTCTTTTCCTTCATCACAGACTGCCTTCTTCAATTTAATTGTCATCACGTGAAGCCAACCATGTTTCATTATTTAAGCTACTTTAATTACAAGATGAAAATAATGTGAATCCTAAAGTAAGGTTTTAAGGAACCCTGGTGGTGCAACAGTTAAGTGCTCAGTTGCTAACCAAAGGCTTGGCGGTTCGAACCCACCCAGCCTCTCCATAGGAGAAAGACCTGGTGATCTGCTCCTGTAGAGACGACAGCCTAGAAAACCCTGTGGGGCAGTTGTACTGTGTCACATGGGGCCTCTGTGACTTGGAATCAACTTGACAACACCACACAACAGAGTAAGGTTTAAATTAGTTGTGGATTTCTTTATCTAATTCAGGATTTTGAGTTTAATACTATTTTTAATTTAATTTTAATTTTTATTGAGCTAATACTATTTTTAATTTCATTTTAGTTTTTATTGAGGTAATAGTTCTGCATTCTTGACTGCTGCTTCAATGGGTATTGATTGTGGATCCAAGTAAAATGGAATCCTTGACAACTTCAATATTTTTTCCGTTTATCATGATACTGCGTATTGGTCCAGTTGTGAAGATGTTTGTTTTCTTTATGTTGAAGTGTAATCAATACTGAAGGCTGTGGTCTTTGATCTTCTTCAATAAGTGCTTCAAGTCCTCTTTGCTTTCAGCAAGCAAGGTTGTGTCATCTCCATATCGCAGGCTATTAATGAGTCTTCCTCCAATCTTCATGCCGTATTCTTCTTCACATAGTCCAGCTTCTTGGATTATTTGCTCAGCATCCAGATGAATAAGTATGGTGCCAGGATACAACCTTGACGCAAACTTTTCCTGATTTTAAACCATGTGGTATCCCCTTGTTCTGTTTGAACAACTGCCTCTTGTTCTATGTACAGGTTTCACATGACCACACTTAAATGTCCTAGCATTCCCATTCCTTACAATGTTACCCATAATTTGTTATGATCCACAATCCAACGATGTATTGCATTGGGCAAATCTGCTGGAAAAGACCTCGTAAAAGTGTTAAAAAAACAAAGATGTTACCTTGAGGGCTAAGGTGTGCCTGACCCAAGCCATGGTATTTTCAGTCATCTCATATGCATACAAAAGCTGGATAATGAAGAAGGAAGACTGAAGAAGAATTGATGCCTTTGGGTTATGATGCTGGTGAAAAATATTGAATATACATACCATGGACTGCCAGAAGAATGAACAAATCTATCTTGGAAAGCATACAGCCAGAATGCTCCTTAGAAGCGAAAATGATGAGATTTTGTCTTACGTACTTTGGATGTGTTGTCAGGAGGCACCAGTCCCTGGAGAAGAACATCACGCTTGGTAAAGTAGAGGGTTAGTGAAAAAGAGGAAGACCCTCAATGAGATGGATTGACACAATGGCTGCAACAGTGGCTCAAACATAGCAATGATTACCAGGAATGGCGCAGGACCAGGCAGGTTTTGTTCTGTTGTACATAGGGTCACTATGAGTTGGAAACGACTTGATGGCATCTAACAACAACAACTTTTGCATAGTTAACACTTCAAATAGTATGTAAGTTCTTTTTTTTTTTAGATAGAACTCACATACCTAAAAATTACCCTTTTAAAGGGTACAATTCAATAGATTTTAGTATAGTCGCAAGGTTGTGCAGCCTTCATCACTATCTTATTCCAGAACCTTTTCATCACTCCAGAAAAACACCTGTGTCCATTGGCAGTCACTCCCCATTTTCCCTTTCCCCAAGCTGTTGGCAACCACTAACCTACTTTGTCAACATGGATTTGCCTATTCTGGACATTTCATATAAATGGAATCACACAATATACGATCTTTTGTGACTGTCTTCTTTCACTTAGTATATGATTTCCATGTCCAACCATGTTGTTGGACGTATCAGTACTTCATTCCTTTTTATGGCTGAATAGTATTCCAATACAGATATACCACATTTTGTTTATCCATTCATCAGTTGAAATATACAAGTTTTAATTAAAAACAGTAGTCCCTGCTTTATTCTTTCCTACTCCACACTCCTACTCCCCAAAGCAAGCCACTTTTCACTCTTGTAGCTATTTCTCTTAGTATTTACCTTCTTATTTCTATATATCATCTTTATACTGCTGTTTATAATTTTTGGATATTATTTGTTACATTCCTTCTTTGGAAAATGATGATATACCACTTGTACACCTCCATACATACCTCTTCTTTTTCTTTCCTCTTAATATAGTTACATGAAAATTTTTTCATTAAATCAATTATTTTTGCTTTTCTGAACCATGAGAATCAGTTCTCTCCTGATGTCCACATGATGGAGTGCCACAGGACTCGGTCCTCAGACTACTTCTTTTCTCTATTAACACTCATTCCCTAGTCATCCCCATGGCTGTAAATATTATCCATGTGCTTATGACTCCCTAATGTATGTCTGTAGCTTCATCTTCACCTGAATTCCGGACTAGTGTAGTCCAAAGCTGACTTGACATTTCCATTTGGCTGTCTAATAGGCACCACGTACTTAACTTGTCCAAAACAGAACCCTTATTTCTCCTCCTCTGGAGCTGCGACCTTCCCCATCTCAGTACATGACACTTCCATTCTTCCAGTTGGTTAGGCCCCAGACGTTAGAATTATCCCTGTCTCTCTCTTTTTTCTTTTATACCCACATTCCCATATGTAATCTATGAAAAATTCTGTCAACTCTAACATCAGTATATATCCAAAATCTAAGTACTTCTCACAATTTACTCCTACCATCCCAAGTCCAGGAGACCATCATCTCTCATCTACATTATGGCAATAACCTCCTGGCTTGTCTCACTACTTTCATCTTTGCCCCCTACAGTTAATTCTTCACAGAGCTGCCAGAGTGGTCCTTTTAAAGCATAAGTCATATCATGTCACTCCTTAGCTTAAATCTCTGCAATGATTTTCTCCCTCACTCAGATAAAAGGCCTGATAAGATCTGGTCCTGCAATGTCTTTGACTTCATTCCTTCTGCTGTCCCCCACACTCAGTCTGTTCCAGCAGCATACACCTCCTTAACCATACTTTGAACACTCTAAGTTCACTCCGACCTCAAGGCCTTTGCATTTGCCATTCCCTCACCTAGAATGCTTTTCTCCCATATAGCAGCATGGCTACTTCCTCACTTCTTCCAGATCCCTGCTTAACTGTCATCTTTTTGGACAGGTTGTCCCTGATTAACCTGTATAAATCAACACCCTACTATCACTCTCTCTATACCCTCTATCTTGCTTGATTTCTCTTCATAGCATTTCTTGCCACCTGACACATTATATATTTGTTTATTGTCTGCTTTCTTACTCTGGAAGGCAAGGATTTTGTCTGTTGTGTGCTACAGTATCTCCAGTGTCTAGAATGTGCCTGAAATATAATAAGTACTCAATAAATATTTGATGGCTGATGAAGTAATAAAATGTGTTAATAAATGCATGTATTCAATCTACAGAAGAATTTAGTGTTCTACATTAAATTCTATGTTATTTCCCCTCCTAGATGCCTCTTTAATCAGTAGGACTCTGTGTTTAAGTCTCTTCTCTTCCGCTAGACTGTTAGTAGCTCAGAGGAATTCCCAGGGGCTGGTAAACAGTGTCTGGCACAGATGCAACCCTAAATAAAATGTTCGTGGGACTGTAGCGCCTTAGGGAAATCCCTGAGGGTGCAAACCAGTAACACGCTTGGCTATTAGCCGAAAGGTGGGAGGTCCAAGTCCACCCAGAGGCACCTCGAAAAAAAGACCTGGCCATCTACTTCTGAAAAATCAGCCACTGAAAACCTTACGGAGCACAGTTCTACTCTGACACACATGGGGTAGCAATGAGTCAGAGTCCACTCAGTAGCAATGGTTTTTAACACCTTTGCAGTTTTAAGAATTAATGGAAAAAGCTGCTCATCAAGGTAACATTTTGCCCATCTCTCAAAAGTATTTAGAGTGAATCCAATACAACCAAGAAAGAGTATTCTCCAACCTCATTCATCTATTCATTCATTTCTTCAAACACGGAGTGCTCTGATACTTATCGAACACCTTCTCTGTGAAAGTTCCTAAACACTTTCTATTCTTGTACCTAAATTAAACCCCTCCTGTTATTGATCTGGGGCCCTGGTGGCCCAGTGCTTAAGATCTCAGCTGCTAACCAAAAGGTCAGCAGTTCAAACCCACCAGCCACTCCTTGGAACCCTATGGGGCAGTTCTACTCTGTCCCATAGGGTCGCTATGAGTCAGAAACGACTCAGCAGCAACAGGTTTGTTTTTTTGGGTTATTAATCTGGAGCCCTGGTGGCGCAGTGGTTAAGAGCTCAGCTGCTAACCAAAAGGGGGGCAGTCGAATCTACCAGCCACTCCCTGGAAACCCTATGGGGCAGTTCTACTCTGTTCTATAGGGTCATTATGAGTCGAGAATAGACTTGATGGCAATAGGTTTTGGTTTGGTTACTGATCTTGGAGTCCTGGTGGCACACTGGTTAAGCACTCAGCTGCTAACTGAAAGGTCAGTGATTCGAACCCACCAGCCGCTCTTTGGGAGAAAGATGTGGCCGTCTGCTTCTGTAAAGATTACAGTCTTGGAGTGAACAGCCATCTAAGATGCATCAATTGGTCCCAACCACCTGGAGCAAAGGAGAATGAAGAACACCAAAGATACAAGGAAAGTAGTAGCCCAAGAGACAGAAAGGGCCACATAAACCAGAGACTTCATCAGCCTGAGACGAAAAGAACTAGATGGTGCCTGGCTACCACCAATGACCGCCCTGACAGGGAATAAAACAGAGAATTTCTGATGGAGCAGGAGAAAAGTGGGGTGCAGAACTCAAATTCTAGTAAAAAGACCAGACTTAATGGTCTGACTGAGACTGGAGGGACCCCAAAACTGAAACCATTCCTGAAGCCAACTCTTCAGACAAAGATTAGACTGGACTATAAGACATAAAATGATACTCGTGAAGAGAGTGCTTCTTAGCTCAAGTAGATACACGAGACTAAATGGGCAGCTCCTGTCTGGAGGCAAGATGAGAAGGCAAAAAGGGACAGGAGCTGGTTGAATGGACATGGGAAATCCAGGGTGGAAAGGAGGAGTGTGCTGTCACATTATAGGGAGAGCAACTAGGGTCACAGAACAATATGTGTATAAGTTTTTGTATGAGAAATTAACCTGAGCAGTAAACTTTCACTTAAAGCACAATTAAAAAAAAAAAAAAGATTACAGTCTTGGAAACCCTATGGGGCAGTTCTACTCTATCCTACAGGGTCTCTATAAGTGGGACTCAACTCAACAGCAATGGGTTTGGTTACAGATCTTAAATGTACTTTCTTGTTCTGACCTCAGTGGGGCTGGGAACAGCTGGGCACCAGAATTTGTCTAATCACCCTTCAACCCTTGACAGCTATGAGCACATGCCAGGATGCTCTTTGCTGATGCCAGTCAAATTGAAAATGGGGACTCTGGGTATTAAAAAGATGGGGCCTTTACATCTCAGATAACTGCCCCTCCTTTTTTCAGCCTGAGAAAAATGCCTGCTTGTTGACTTTTAGGATCAGGCATAGGCCAGCCATCTCTAGTAAGGCTAGTGTTTGGTTTGGTGAATTGATTTCATAGACCTTTGGCACATTTTCACAAGTTATTACACCAGGAGGAACCCTCATTCTTAAAAGCAATGTGTGTTAGCATGATAATACGAGAGTCATATTTTATGTATGGAATCTGAATTCTATTCAGCTGGTATAGAGCAATCTAAAACGTGGGGAAAGAAATGAGGCCAAGTTGGAAACAAAGCCCCCCCATCTTATAGGATGGTTGTTTTGTACTCAAGCCTTTGGATTTTCTCTACAAAGTTGTCGGCCTAGCTGCACATCCAAACTCCTTGCTTTAGTTGGAATGAAAAGGTGTCCTTGGAGTGCGCTTCCTGAAACTCTGCTCACTGTTATGTAAATAAACCTATTTTAAAATAAAATCTCAGTGGGAGCCTTTTCAAGGAGGTCCTCCTTTTTAGGTCAGAGGTCAAGAAGGGAGGGCAATTACCAATCGATATTTTGTTTTGCAGCAATTATTCACTGTTTTTGATAGCATCGTTTTTTTTGTGTGTGTGTGTGTTTTTTAACCTTCTAAAAGCAGAGCACTTGTAGGTTAAAGATGTGTTTCATTTCAGGAAACAGGAGGCAAAAATTCGATTTTCCAAAAAAAACCCCAGAAACCTAAGAGGAGAGTGTTTGAAAAAGCAAGCACCCCTGTAGTATTTAAAACGATTTGGCTTGCATATACGGGTATGCATACACACACTATCTCATACACACACACCCACGCACACAGACAAAATTTGATTCCTATCCAGCTTTTTGTTTTTGTTTCCGGGTGCAGAGCTATTGTGTAAAAGGAAACCCAAGCATGTGGGACATTAGTAGGGAAAATGGGCTCATCTGCCTAGAAAGGTGAGCGGGGATTTCAGGATATAAAACCGACTCCGACCTGATTCCTACTGCGTGCATTTGCCTGTGCAGCGACCCGTTCAGCTGCAATGAGGTGGAGTTACAGCCCGTGGCCAGATTGTTGGGTGATCTCCATGGCGTCTCTCAGGGGCCGGCAGGTGAGGTGGGGGTGGGGCTGTTTCCTGGTACAGCTCCCGGGACAGACTAGGGCTTCTTTTGTTCCCCTCTGGGAGGTGGGCGGAAGCCTCCAGAAACTTGCTTGTGCCTGGTTCCCCGTGCCAGGTGACTCTGTCCTTGGGAAGGTGTGGGCTGTAAGCAACAGGGACAGCCCAGCTGGGACACAAGGTTTTGTAATTTTTAACTGATACTGCATTGCTCCAGATATGCACAGCCTTTCTGCCAAACCATTCTTTCCCCTTGACCTCCTCCCTAGGAGTTACTGTCTTTTGCTCTCTTTTAGGGCATTTTCAGAATCCTGTGCTCTTTTTCTTAACTTTCCCCCATTTAACTCTGCTCTTCATCTTACCCATAAATTCTAAATCTGAGCATTCCACCTATCCTGTGCCCTCAATTTCCACTTGAACCACATTTCCTCTTAGCAAGGATACAAATAAGTTTGGGGGTCTTGTGGTTTGCACCCTGAGACATGTGTACCATCAAGTCATCCACTGACACCCAGCCAAGTCAGCTGAACAAGCACTCTGTTTGTTATTAGTGGAGATAAATTATCAAGAATGGACAGATAAATAATCAAGAATGCGTAGATTATCTTATTTAATTCCTCCCAACAACCCTAAGTGGTCAATAGTTTCATTTTCCCCATTTTAGAGACGAGGACACTGAAGCACAAAGAAGTTAAATGATTTCCTAAGGTCTAAGAGCCCTGGTGGTGCAGTGGTTGAGAGCTCAGCTGCTGACCAAAAGGTCAGCAGTTCGAATCCACCAGCTGCTCCATGGAAACCCTATGGGGCAGTTCTACTGAGTCAGAATCAACTTGAAAGCAACGGATTTGGTTTTTTGGTTTAAGTGCCAAATCAGGATAAGATAGGCAAGTCTCAGGGAGTTAAGTAACAGAAACTGCAAATGCCGATCTTAATTCTACCATCAACTCTCTCGGTGACCTTGAGTTTCTAAGACTTAGCATAAATACAGAGATCCTCAGATAACGTCCCAGGGCTACTTTGAGCAATACACATTAATTAATTGGTTAAAACATTATAACTGATCATCGTGTAAACACAAATCTTTATATACACTAAGTAATTCTTCTGCATGACTTATTAAATGACTGGGCTAGAGGCAACTGAGAGAAGTCTGAGTTGTTTTTCTCTCTTATTAGAGCTAACAAATATTAAGCCTTTATTATGTACCAGGTGCTTAGTTAAGATTATCTCATTTAATTTCCAAAACAACCCTAAGTGGTCAATACTTTTTATTTTCCTCACTCTAGAGATGAGGACACTGAAGCTCAAAGAAGTTAAATGATTCCCTAACATCTTGCAACCAGAACATGCCAGAATCAGGATGCGGACTGTGAAAATTCATTTGTAGAGTTGCATTTATCTATTCTGCTGTAATGCCCACTTATGTCTGGAAGTCTCTCAAACCACAGCAGAAAAATTTTGGAAATTCTGTTTTTTTAAAAAATCTTCAGTCCGTTGAATGGACTACTACTAATGATAATAATAATAACACCCATTGAAAACAAAACCCGTTGTCACTGAGTCAATTCCGACTCATAGCGACCCTATAGGACAGAGTAGAACTGCCCAATAGGGTTTCCAAGGCTGTAATCTTTATGGAAACAGACTACCACATCCTTCTCCTGCGGAGAGGCTGGTGGATTCAAACCACCTATCTTATGGTTAGCAGCCAAACGCTTTAACCACTGAACCACCAGGCCTCCTTACTGGGGAAAATTACATGTATTAAATTATCTAATTCTTACTTTAACCCTATAAAGTCGGTACTGATATTATTCCCTGTTTACAGAAGCACAGAGAGGTTAAGTAACTTGTCCACTGTCACACAGCCAGAAAGTGGCAGAGGCTAACTTTGAACACTGGACAGTCTGGCTCCAGAATTCATGCTCTTTATCAATACATAGACCAACTGGTGACTGAAAATGCTGAGTAGCATGTTACAGATTCAAGGAGTAGACTCCATCTGCTACTGAACTGTGTCGGTTTCTTCATCTGTACGATGGATATTGTCTAATGAGCCTGTCATCTCTGTAATTCTGAATTTTAATTATGTCTGCACTTCTTAACAGGAATCTGGAGAACAGTCAGTGTAGCTTCAGGAAAAAGTGGGTAGCAAACATAATGGTTTTAGGAATTTAGAAAGAGGCAGGAAGACTAGACAGGTTTGGACTTTCATTCAGGAGGGCTAGGACACTTGAATCTAGAGGTGCTAGTGAGACTTCTGGGAGAGAAAATGAGAAGGTGGTGTGATTCCAGGCAGAGTGGTAGCAGATATGAGGTATAGAGATATGATATAGAGGTACCCTGGAGGAATTCATCTAGAGTAGAAAGTGGGAATGTGAAAAAAGAGTTCAACTTAGTAGATGATTTTGGCATTGTGTTTTGTGAATTTGGAAGTGATATTGGGAGAAGAAGAGGACTGTAAATTTTACACAAATAACATGTGCCTTCTACGTTTGTTTGCCAGCCAAGCCTTCCCTCTCCCCTCACCAGGAACTTTTGTAAGTGCACTATGCTAATTTTTTTACAGCAATGTGTGAAAAAAAATTGGCATAGCAATGACTACGAAAATATTTGGGCCGGGTGTTGAAGGGAGCAGTTGGCAAACACGCCTGAAGACCCACATTATTTGCGTAAAGTAAGGTAATAACAATGCTATCATTCTTAAAATGCAAGTCTTATAGTAGAGGCAGCTTACAGAGAGAGCATAAGGGCTCTCTGGAGTGGGACATAGGTTTGCATCCCAGCTCCGCCACTTTTAATTTGTGCCCCTGAGTGTTTTAATATTCTTCTTAGTAAAATAGGAGTCACGTTAGCAATTAATAGGGACTCAACAGAAGGAGCACTGGTGGCATAGTTGTTAAGAGCTCAGCTGCTAACCTACGGGTCAGCAGTGTGAACCCACCAGCTGCTCCACGGGAGAAAGATGTGGCAGTCTGCTTCCGTAAAGATTATAGCCTTGGAAACCCTATGGTGTTGTTCTACTCTGTCGTATAGGGGCACTATGGGTTGGGATCAACTTGATGGCAATGGATTTTAGGGACTCAATGGGGGCAGTGGTGGTTCAGTGGTAGACTTCTTATCTTCCATGTAGGAGACCCAGGTTCAATTCCTGGCCAACCTACCTGTTTGTCAGTAGGGGCTTGTGTGATGCTATGATGCTGAGCAAGTTTCAGTGGAGCTTCCAGACTAAGATGGACTAGAAGAAAAGGCCTGGTGATCTACTTCCAAAAATCAGCCATTGAAAACCCCGTGGATCACAGCGGTCCAGTCTGTAACTGATCATGGTAATGGTGCAAGACCTGGTATTTCATTCACTGTGTATGAGTTCACTCTGAGTCAGCGGCTAACTTGACAGCAGCTAACAACAGCAGCAACAGCAGGGACTCAGTAAACACTACATTCCATTCCAACAGGCCAAGATTGCTTCTCTCCCCACTCCCATACCAAACCTAAGAATATGAAAACCCAACTTACTCTTAGAAATTGTGAAAAGTTTTAAGAATGAATATGTTATATTTGCCCCTGATATTCCTATAAAGTTGCTTTATACTTTTCCAAGGTCTTGACCCTGATCTCGAAGAAGAGGGGATAGGAATACAGTGATAAGCAGCAAAATGAGCAACCCAAAGTTGTTGTTGTTGTTAGGTACTGTTGAGTTCGTTCTGACTCATAGAGACCCTACGTACAACAGAATGAAATACAGCCTAGTCCTGCGACAATCTCACAATAGTAGTTATACTTGAGCCCACTGTGGCAGCCACTGCTGTCAATCCATCTCATCGAGGATCTTCTTATTTTTTACTGACCCGCTACTTTACCATGCATGAGGTCCTTCTCCAGGAACTGATCCCTTCTGATAACATGTCCAAAGTATGTGAGACGAAGTCTTGCCATCCTTGATTCTAAGGAACATTCTGGCTGTACTTCTTCCAAGACAGATTTGTTTGTTCTTTAGGTAGTCCATAGTATATTCAATATTCTTCCCCAACACCGTAATTCAAAGGCATAAATTCTTCTTCTGTCTTCTTTATTCATTGCCCAGCTATCGAATGCATATGAGGCGACTGAAAACACCATGGCCTGGGTCAGATGCACCTTAATCTTCAAGGTGACATCTTTGCTTTTTAACACTTTAAAGAGTCCTTTTGCAGCAGATTTTCCCAATGCAATGTGTTGCTTGATTTCTTGACTGCTGCTTCCATGGGTGTTGATTGTGGATCGAGGTAAAATGAAATCCTTGACAACTTCAATCTTTTCTCTGTTTATCATGATGTTGCTTATTGGTCCAGTTGTAAGGATTTTTGTTTTCTTTATGTTGAGATGTAATGTATACTGAAGGCTGTAGTCTTTGATCTTCATCAGTAAGTGCTTCAAGTCCTCTTCACTTTCAGCAAGCCAGGTTGTGTCATCTGCATATCACAGGTTGTTAATGAGTCTACCTCCAATCCTGATGCCCCGTTCTTCTTCATATAGTCCAGCTTCTTGTGTGTCTCATGATCTATGTACAGGTTCCTCATGAACACAATTAAGTTCTGGAATTCCCATTCTTCAAAATGTTATCCATAATTTGTTATGATCCACACATTCAAATGCCTTTGCATAGTCAATAAAACATCTTTCTGGTATTCTTTGCTTTCAGCCAGGATCCATCTGACATCAGCAATGATGTCCCTGGTTTCACATTCTCTTCCACATCCTCTTCTGAATCCGGCTTGAATTTCTGGCAGTTCCCTGTCAATGTACTGCTGCAATCACTATATCTTTATAAAATGTCTACTACTGCGAGTGGTGTGGTATAAGAGTACAATCAATGTTAGTTTTCCTCTTCCTTCTCTGGCACAGGGGCCCTGGTGGCACAATGATTAAGCTCTTGGCTGCTAACCAAAAGGTCGGTGATTCCAACCTACAAGCCACTCTGAGGGAGAAAGATGTGGCAGTCTGCTTCTGTAAAGATTACAGCCTTGGAAGCCCTATGGGGCAGTTCTACTCTGTCCTATAGGGTTGCTATGAGTTAGAATTGACTTGACAGCAGTGGGTTTGGCTTTTTTGCTTTCTCTAGCACATGATGAATAGGCATTATGGGTTGAGGGTTGGAAAGGGCACTGGTAATATTGGCAGCTATTGCAGATTGAGTTCCTGGAAGAAACAGACTGGGTGACCTTGCAAGGTTATTGTGAGAGCCAAATGAAATAACATGTGTGACGCTCTCAGGACACCCCCTGACGTGTAGTAGGTGTCATATGTGTTTGTTATTATTGTTCTTATACTACAATGTTTCCACAAAGGCAATACTGAGGGAAGAAGTCCCTGAATCAAGCCTAGCAGTTTCACCAAGAAGTTTAAAACATTTGGAATACATAGACTGAATTCCTAAAGTAGCTGCAAATCCTCTGTGTCATCTGTTACTAAGTTAACCCTTCACTAGCACCAATTCCCTGGGTTATGTATTCAGTCATTTATAATTGTAAGAGGGTGGCCAAAGAGGATATTTTCTTTAGTTGGAGGTGGGACTGGATGGAGAAGAGAGTAGAGACTAGAGATGTTTAGGAAAATTTATTCCAGAGATTAGTCAAAGGAATATGGTGCTCCTTAAGAATCCTGGGCCTCCTTTGAAGATAAAATGAGGTGAGGTAAGGTATTTTGAACTCTTTATGCATTATATGACCTCTTCATAATTCTTCTTTTTCAATCTAGAAAGATAAGTAGCTAGAAGTTCTCTTACCCCTACCACAATGGGTTAAAAAAAAGGCTTAAAACTTAGGGAACTTCAGCCACTCTTATCCTTACAAATCTGCCACTTTTCCCATATTAACACAGTTGCTATTGAGTTGATTCCAACTCATGGTGACCCCATGTGTGTCAGAGTAACTGTGCTCCAGAGGGTTTTTAATGTCTATTTTTGGAAGTAGATTGCTAGGCCTTTCTTCTGAGGTGCCTCTGGGTGAACTGGAACCTCCAACCTTTTGGTTAGCAGCTGAGCACATTAACCATTTGCACCACCCAGGGATCCTTCCCCTGTCTTAGATGTTATCTAATTTCTTTCTCCCAAGTCCATCCCAATCTGCAACACACATACTGGAAAGGGTTGAAGAAGGCATGAATTGTCAGAACAAAGCTGAGACTACACTATTTGGACTTGGAAATGTGGAGTGTGGATCTCGGAGGATATTCTGTCCCCAAAGGGCCACGCTCCAGGCTGGGAGGTCTTACCCCATCCCCTTTCTCTGCTCTTTGCTCCTCCCTCTGTATTAAGTTAAGAAAACATCCCATTTACTTTGATTTTTCTTTTCAAGTATGCTTGATTTTCAAGCCCAACCTATTAGGGACACTGCCCAATGGGGCCCAGGCTGACTTCACTAGCTTCTTATCATACCAAGTGAAAAAGTAAACAATCTACAGAAATCCCAAGGCACATAGCAAGTCAGTTTTTTTGGACTCATTTAAACTTTTTCCAAGAGTAACTCCTCGTTCGTTTTATTTGGGTAAGGGTCACAGTAAAGTTTCTTCTGCAACTTTGGTGTCAGACTTTTTTAAAAGAACTAAGCAAGAAAACAAATGCACAAAATGTTTTGATAAAAGGCACAATCATGCTGTTTATATCTTTTAGAAGCCAAAGAACTTCTGGTGACCCAAATTTTTGGCATTTAGGGAGATACTTAGCAGGCAGGATCATGCCCCTGATTTTTATGTGTGCACTTAAACTCAGTGAAAGTCAGTTCGCAGAGATATTATTAATAGGCAGGAATGGACTGTATATTTCCTGCACTGACTTACCATATCAGAAGGTATTATTGATTTTTTAACATAGTGATTTTTACTCCCCAGAAGCAAGTAAGAAGAACAGGCAAACAAATAGTTGTGGGACTTAAAGGAAAACCCCCGAAATAAAATGTATGTGACTCTATTCTCTTCTACATCCAATGCCACCATCCTAGGGTAGTCAACTACAATCTCCTACTGAGACTACTATTTACAATAGTCTCCTAAATGATCTCCCTGTATCAACATTTTGCCCATCTCCTGCCTGCTTTTTGGCATACACAGCAGCCAGAGGGATCTTCATAAAGTGTGTTAATAAAATCAGTTCATACTACTCTGACTAAAATTTCATGGTAATGTCCCTTGCTCTTAGGATAAACCTGAAGCTCTTACTATGGATACATGACCCTTTGTGATCTGGCCCCTGCTTGTCCCTCCAGGCTGTAGCCCCACTAGACTTTAGTTCTTTAAGTAAGCTCTTTCAGGCCTCAGGATCTTTGCACATGCTAACTCTTTCTCCTCATTCTTTAGACCTCAGCTTAAATGTCACTTCCTCAGGGAGAACGTCCCTGACTACCCTTTTTAAACTAGGCCTCTCCTCCTTGGGTTTTTTTTTTTTTTTTTTTTGGTATTTTAGTCCTTTTATATTATTTATTACAATTGATCATTATTATTAATTTTTTGGCTTTATTTTCTGCTTACTGCAATCGAATATAGAAGGCTAAAATCAGGTTTTTCTTGTTCATCATTGTATCACTTATGTCTAGCAAGGCACTTGGCACATATTAGGGACTCAAAAAATATTTTTTAAATGAATGTCTTAGCCTGAGTTTTCCAGAGGAGCAAAACCAGTGAAGCATATATATAAATAAATATATAGAGAGATTTACTTCAAGGAAATAACTCATGCAATTGTGGGGGCTGGCAAGTCCCAAACCTGTGGGTCAGATGACAGGCTGAAGACTTCTGATGGCTCATGTGGTTGCAGGAGCTGACAAACCCAAAATCCGCAGGTCAGGTGGAAGGCTGAAGACTTCTGCTAGTTTATATCCCAAGAACTGAAGGTCAGGCAACAAGAAGAGTGCAGGGTCGAGAAAGAGAGAGTGAGCCTTCCGGAATATCCATTTATATACTGGAGGCAGCTCACATGCCTAAGGAAACTCCCTTTTCAACTGATTGGATGCCCACATCAAATCACAAAATAGAAGGTGATTACATCATATTACATTATGGAAGAGCAATCAGTTCAATGTCTGCCAAATCACTGAGAATTTGATACGTAACATTAATCATCACAATGAGTAAACACTTTATTCCAATAGAGCGTTGTTAACATAGCTGCGTTTTCCACAATGTGGCCCATTTTTTAAGTTTTAATTTGATTAAACTCTCAATAGCATGTTGAAGTGTCTACTAAAACCACCTAGCTCTATATTTCATTGAAACTTTTTCATCCCCCAATTCCTTATGTTTGTCCTTTGTGAATTCCATAAATTCCATGAAGATGAATGTATGCTATAATATAAGCTTTATTTTGCCTGTTTTGTTTACTGCTATATCTCCAGGATCTAATCTGGAAGACTCCTTGGCACATAGGGTATTATATTCGCGTACAAATACAGACACACATATACACATTTATATATCTGTATCCCTGTCTCTATATCTATTGCACATAAAAGCTATCTAGGGTGAATTTCTAAACTGATTTAGCATTGAGACTGTAAACCCACAGAGCAATGTTTTTATAACAGAGTTTTCAACTGACAGTCTATCAGCTATTAGCAGCCCACAGCAGTGTATTATTTGATCTGGTTAGGATTAAAAAGATTGTTTTTAATTAGTTGTGAATATTTTTAAAACTTAGGAGATTTCATATAAAAATCTTGATGCCATTTTTCTCGAAAAGCCAGAAGATCTGGCCATACAGGGTCCTCTTTGCCACAAAGCACATGGGGCTGAAGATGGGTAGCAGCTGCCCCTATGGAGGGGCACGTCCTATCCATTTCCTGAAGCTATATGGCATCCCTTCGCTGACAGTTTTCATTCATAGGAGGGGTTTGCTCCACTACATTTGTCCTGAAAACAATAGTGGGTGGTTTTT
The DNA here is from genome assembly GCF_000243295.1 of Trichechus manatus latirostris. Classification (NCBI taxonomy): domain Eukaryota; kingdom Metazoa; phylum Chordata; class Mammalia; order Sirenia; family Trichechidae; genus Trichechus; species Trichechus manatus. Next base: position 5,683,285 of record NW_004444037.1, on the reverse strand, counting down.
AAAGTGGGTAAATATAGACTTCCATCAGAAAATCCATCAGAAATGAAGAATCACCTGAGGGAATATTAGTGCAAGATTGAGATGGAGTTAGGCCTAGTTAGTCCTTCAGAGATTTGTTCAAAGCTCTCTGCAAGTGGGGCAGTAGGAGGAGGCTGGAACAGAAGTTATTTACCCTCAAGATCTTCTGTGTTGTTAAATTCTGGCCAGGGAGGAAGAAGCTAAACTGATTTCCTCTCTCAATACCAAGCTACCTCAGCTCATAATTCTTCAAGGGCACCATGCCCCAATTGCTGAAGAAGGGAGGCAACAATGCACAGGCAACATTTACATCTATTACTGGTCCATATACTTGGAAAGTTGGCGAACAACTACTGCCCTGTTAAGACAAGTCCAAGTGCACATCCTACCCATTAATGACGGGTTAGCAGCAGTAGCAACAGAGCATCATCATCATCATTGTGGAAATCTGAGTTTTGACATTTGGACTTTTGAAAACAAGTTAAGACCCTAAACGATGTAAACAACTGCTTGAGCTTGATGTACTAAAGGGATTCAAGCTACATTTGATCAGAAAATACATTGGCAATATGTGGACAAAACCAAACCAAGCCAGTTGCCGTCGAGTTGATTCAGATTCATGGCAACCCCATGTGTGTGTCAGAATAGAACAGTGCTCCATAGGGTTTTCAAGGCTGTGACTTTTCGGGAGTGCATCACCAGGCCTTACTTCCAAAGAGCCTCTGGTGGGTTCAAACTCCCAACCTTTCTGTTGGTAGAGGAGCACTTAACTGTTTGTGCCACTCAGGCACATCTAATAAGTGAACAAAAACCCATCGTCGTCAAGTCAATTCCAACTCGTAGTGACCATATAGCAACGCTATAGGACAGAGTAGAACTGCCTCATACAGTTTCCAAGGAGTGGCTGGTGGATTCGAACTGTCGACCTTTTGGTTAGCAGTCAAGCTGTTAACCACTATGCCACCGGGGCTCCAATATGTGAACAGTAGGGTCAGATTAAGAAGTGATTTATGAGGCCTAAAAATGAGTTATAGGCCCAATTAAATTTTGGCTGATTTAAAAATGATAATTAAGTTTATTATAAGCATTTCTATTTTAGATTTTTATATTTTGCTTCTATTCTCTTATTGTTTTGGTCACTGTGGAAAAAAAAACAAACCAGGCTTGATAAGGGTAAAACCATCCAATACTGTGGAGTTCGATTTAGCCTAGCAATTAGATACATTTTTACAAGTGCTAGTAATTGTCCCTTAAAATAAACTGGGATGCTATGAAAATAGATGTCACAGTCTAAATTTACTCATCTATTTTGAAATCTAATTCATGGCTTCCACTCAAATGTTTACAGATTACAGTTAAAAAAATAAGAACTATCAAAATTATAAAATGTTTAAGTATAATTTATGAGGAATTTGTCATTCATGATTTAATTAAGTAGTACACTACAGCTGTTCAGGTTCATGCCTGCATAAAAATATCTTGCACCGACAGTACTGTCGGAAACCAGAAATTTTACCGCAACACAGTTAGCTTTTCTGTCTCTCTTCCTTTTTTCTTAAAAAGTGTACAAGAACAAGAATGTAGGGAATTGAAAAAGAATGCTTTTTAAAACATGCAAGAATTGACACAGTCACTGGAATAGCAGTGCTGCCATATGTTCAGGAATCAAAGCCTTGGACTGGGATTAATCTGGAATTCCTGGTCTGCTCCATTTGACTCCCTAGTCTAGAGCATCTGAACTCCAGAACCATGGATGGAGCTTATTTAAAATATAAATGGCTGAGAAGATTCTGATTGCTTGGTTCTAGATTGATATCTGAAATTCTGTAGTTTATAAAATTCCTCAGGTGTATCTGATGATGAACTGTTTTAGGGAAGTACTGATCTAGTTCCAGAGGATGTAAAGGAAACTAGAGGGACCCAGAATGGACCTGTCATCCTGATGTCCTTCAAACTCAGGTGAGCTTGGAACCCCCACTTTCTGAGTAAAGCAAGAGCACTGCAGGCTGATTTGTTCCTCGCTGTTCAATTGTCTCAGATTCAAATGCCAAATCCAAAGTGAATGATTATAAAGGGATTGACAGTCTGAAGACTTGGGTTCTTGTTATCTTTCTGCTCCAACCTGCAGTGTGAAATTATCCTTCTGGGCTGAAGCATTATCCATCTGTAAAGTGAAAGAGGTGGAATAAATGGTACCTAAGACAAGGATTCCACCACCTGTCTGACAGTTTGTCATACTGTGGTAGCTTGTGTGTTGCTGTGATATTGAAAGCTATACCACCAGTATTTTAAATACCAGCAGTGTCACCCAAGGTGGACACGTTTCAATGGGGCTTCCAGACTAAGGCAGACTAGTAAGAAAGGCCTGGTGATCTACTTCTGAAAATCAGCCGATGAAAACCCTATGGATCACAATAGAATATTGTCCAATATAGTGCTGGAAGATGAGTCCCTTAGGTTGGAAGGCATTCACCATACACAGTGGCCACAACAATGGACCCTAGCATACTAACAATGGATTGTAAAAATGGTACAGGACCTAGCAACGTTTCTTGCTGTTGTGCACGAGGTACCCATGAGTCAGAGCTGACTCCATGGCAACTAACAGCAACAAGAAGACAAGGATTGCAAATCCATGACCCCAGGCCACATCCAACCTACAGATTCGTTTGATTTTTGCTCTTTTTTTTTTTAAATTATGGTGAAATCATACACACCAAAACATCCTCCAACAGAATAACTTCCACATTTACAACTCAATGACATTGATTACATTTTTTCACATTGTGCCACCATGATCACTATCCTCATCCACATTCCACTATTAGTAACATAAACTCAATGCCCCTCAAACAAAACTTCCTCTTTTCCTCTCCCTCCCAGCCCTGGTAACCATTAATAATCTTTGTTTTCTTTTATTTGTTTATTTCATGTAAGTGAGATCATATAGTATTTGTCCTTTTGCAACTGACTTTTTTTCTCAGCATAATGTTTTCAAGGTTCATTAATATTGTGGCATGCATCAGAACTTCATTTTTTATAGCTGCATAATATTCCATTTTATGTATATACCACATTTTGCTTATCCATTCATCTATCAACGTACATTTCTGTTGATTCTGCCTTTTGGCTATTGTGAAAGTGCTGCAGTGAACATTGGTGTACAGATTTCTGTATGCATTCCTGCCTTCACTTCTGGGTATATGCCTAGAATTGGGATTGCTGGGTCATGTGGTAGATATGTTCAACTTTTCGAGGACCTGCCAAATTGTTTTAATTATTTTCCACAGTGGCTGCACCATTTTACATTCTCACGAGCAATGGATGAGAGTTCCTGTTTCTCCACAACCTTACCAACACTTGTTATTCATTTGTTTTTTTGTTAATCATTGACCTTCTAGTGGTGGTGAGGTGATGTCTTATTGTGATTTTGATTTGTATCCTCCTAATATAGGGTCATTATGAGTCGGAATCGGCTCAATGGCAACGAGCTTTTTTTTTTTCTTTTTTTTAACAGCTAATGAGGAGTCCTGGTGATGCAATGGTTAAGCACTCAGCTGCTAACCAAAAAGTCTTTCGTTTGAACCTACCAGCCACTCAGTGGGATGAAGATGTGGCAGTCTGCTTCCATGAAGATAATAGCTTGGAAACTCTATAGGGTGGTTCTACTCTGTCCTACAGGGTCACTATGAGTCAGAACCGAGTCGAGAGCATTGAGTGATGGTCAGTGATGTTGAGCATCATTTCATGTGCCTGTTGACCATTTGAATATCCTCTTTGGTTCAAGTCCTTTGCACCTTTTTTGATTGAGTTGTTTGTCTTTTTCTTGTGAAGTTGTAAAAGTTTTATATATATTTTGGATATTAGGTGTTTCTCTGATATACAGTTCCTGAAAATTTTCTTCCCATCTGTAGGTTGTCTTTTCACTTTGTTGATAAAATCCTTTGATGTATGAAAATATTTCGTTTTTATTTGTCTTTTGCTGCTCAGGCTTTTGTTATCATATCTGATAATCTATCGCTAAACACTAGGTCCCACAGCCTCACCCCTATATTTTCTTCTAAGAATTTTACGCTTTTAGTTTTCACATTTAGGTCCTTGATCCATTTTGAATTGGTTTTTGTGTACGGTGTAAGGAAGGCATGGATCCTGATTCCTTCTTCTGCATGTGGAATCCAGTTTTCCCAGCACCATCTTTGAAGAGACTCTTCTAACCTGCAGATTTATTTTGCTTGGGCCTACCTGGTGTTTGAAAATGAAATAGTTTCCAGCTAGAGAGATTTCACAAAATTCTGGATTTTCAGCTTCTCTTAGAAAATTAGAAATGCTAGGCAACAATGGGCCCCTCATTCTTACCAGCAACTGTCACTTGGGTAGAGCAGTGATTGCCCCTCTTAAAGGGCATGAGCTCTGACATCCAGCAGTGGCCTCCCCTTTTGCCCATCAGCCTGCTCATACATGGGTGTTTCTTGCCTGGCACCGGTAGATGTTGACTCTTGCCCCAAGGTCATCTTTAGTGCTAACATTCTTTGATTCTCTAGATAGCACCAAGGGGTGGCTCCTTTAACCTGACTGACACCCTTAGTAGCTGCTCTGCCTGCTTAATTTTTATTTATTTATTTATTTATTTTATTGTACTTCAGGTGAAGGCTTACAGAACAAATAGTTTCTCATGAAACAGTAGTACACATATTGTTTTATGACATTGGTTAACAA
>NW_004444037.1:5643049-5678150 GCF_000243295.1 Trichechus manatus latirostris | reverse complement strand
GGGGTAACTTCACCACTGAGCTAAAAGGGTGTCTGGGGGCCATACTCTCGGGGTTTCTCCAGTCTCCTTTAGGCCAGTAAATCTGGTCTTTTTTTTTGTGAGTTAGAATTATGTTCTACATCCTTCTCCAGCTCTGTCCAGAACCCTCTGTTGTGATCCTGGTCAGACTGCCTGCTTAATTTTTGAGTTAGAAAAGCAATTCCTGCTGTTCCTTTTACAGGGTGTGGTATTGTTGCAATTAGCTGCCACTGTGTCAGCTCCCAACTCATGGTGACCCCATGCAGGATGGAATGAAATGCTGGCTGATCCTGTGTCATCCCCATGATCAGTTGTGAATCAGACCGTTGTGATTCATAGGGTTTTCATTTGCTAATTTTGGAAGTAGATCATCAGGCCTTTCTTCCCAGTCTGTCTGAGTCGGGAAGCTCTGCTGCAACCTGTACAGCATCACAGCAATATGAAAACCCCCTACTGACCTGCAGGTAGTGGCTGTGCGTACGGTGCATTGGCTGGGAATGAAACTAGGTCTCCTGCATGGACAGTGAGAATTGTACCACTGAACCACCACTGCCCTCTTTTCAGGGTATAGGGACTTTTTAAGGAGGAAGCAAGAGAGTAGGGAATTAAAGAAATTAAAGAAATGTGGTGGCTGCTTCTTCAGAAGAAGGAATGAAAATTTTTATGTTTACAAATTCCTGAGTACGATATACCCAAGTGGGCTTTATTTAGGGTCAGTGTTTCTACCAAGTGTTTTAAAACTGCATGTTGCATGCAGTTTTACCAAGAGTAAAGACATTACTAAACTACCAGGTTTTTGCAAATTATAATGAAAATTGTATGGCACTGAGTCCAAAATTCTTGAACCAATATAATAATTACCTCATAACCAGAATTACTGAAAGGAACTGGCTTTTCTGAGAAAATAAAAAGTGGAAAAATCCTTTTAACCTTTTCAGAAACATTTTAAGCCTAAAGGTGGGAGCATTGGGGCTGAGGGACTTGTGTTTGGGATGTTATTGAGCTGTTATAAACTTGATTGTGAGTGAATCAGATCTCACCATTACTGGAGGGATTGACGTGTTCAGGATATGTTTTTCACAACATTTCCACCTAAGCTTCTACAAAATAAGCTGAATACAAAGAGTGGTTAGTGTAGATATGACTCTTGGCTTCCCAAAGAAAATTAACGTTAAAAGCGCAATCCCTATATCATTTAACTCGATTCAAATCAAACATTTCTTGGTCTTTAATTATGTGCATATTCTATGTTATGAAAGACATGTAAAATTTGAGCCCAGAAGCCAGTGTATGTTACAGATATCAATGTAAGTGACAAAAATATTCATTGGATGTTTTAAATGATTCTATTGTTCAGAAATAAACAATGTGCTACTGGAACAGGGGAATCCCTGGGTAGTACAAATGGTTGATGCTCTCGGCTGCTAACTGAAAGGTTAGAGGTTCAAGTCTACTCAGAGATGCCTTGGAAGAAAGGCCTGGCAATCTACTTCTGAAAAATCGGCCATTGAAAACCCTATCGAGCACAGTTGTACTGTGACTTATATGGGGTCACCATGAGTCAGAATTGACTCAGTGGCAACTGGTTATGGGAACAGGAGGAGGGTTTCATTTAGCTTGGGGCTTGAAGGATAGGTTGAGTTGAATAGTGAAATGACAAGAAGTATTTAGGTGAAGGGCCTAACAATAGCAAGGCATGTTTGGGGATTCTGCTGTGAATGGAACTGAAGCCTCTTGGGTGAGAAGAGAAATAAAAAGGAGTGAAAATTGGCAAGAAATACAATTAAAAGCTAAGTTACAGCCAAATTGAGAAGAGTCTTGAGTGCCATGCTAAGGCATTGGAACATTGTTTTTAGGTAATAGTGAAAGTCATTAAAGGTTTTGGGAGAGACATTGAAATATCATATTTTTATTTTAGAAAAATAACTCTTCCTGCATTGTGCAGCATGGATTGGAGAGATGGATATGAGAGAGGAAGAGCCAGAGTTATTTTGAGGTTTCTAACTTGGGTTTGTTATTATCTTCAACCTTAAATCTATAAAATAAAATATCTATTAATTTATATTTTGTTCTATTACATGGTTTAATGTTAATTTAATGTTAGATTTGAGTAGCACTCTTCCTAGCTTACTGAATTGTTTTGTTAAAATAAAGGTATATATATATATATATATATATATAGTTTTATTCTAATGCATTTTTCTAGTAAAAATTAGTATAAGTAAAAAAATAATCACAGCTTAATTATTTAAGAATATTTTTCCCCTCTTTATGAAAATCCTAAGCAGCTCTGGTGGCACAATGGTTAAAGCACTCGGTTGCTAACTGAAAGGTTGGTAGTTCAAACCCACCCAGACCTGGTGATCTGCTCCCGTAAAGATTACAGCCTAAAACACCCTATGGGACAGTTCTACTCTGTTACACAGGGTCGTTATGAGTTGAAAATCAATTTCACAGCACCTAACAACAAACAACACTATGAATATCTCTTCCTTCTCTTTTCCTCTTTCATTATATCCTAAGCCATTTGGCAGTACTTTGAGAACTATGCTACAAGGTTTGGCCATGGAGCCAGGTGATAGTAATGTTTCAGATATGGTTTGGGGGCTCCAAATGATCCTTGATATCCCTGTTCTCTTTTGCAACAGATAGCTGAGAGTGTCATAGGACATATAGAATGGGGGCTATCAAGTTAAATGTGGTAGTAAACCAACAAACAAGAAATATGAATATGTAAAAGAAGTAGAAATGGAAAAGAAGTGTAACCCACTGAGAAGGGGAGAAAATATAACACACACATTAATTTTTCTGGTATGTTTTACATTGGTCCATATATATAGCACCTGTTTCAGCCTCATGGAAAATGGATAATTTCCAGCAGAGTCTACCAATGGCAGACCTTTGGGGACTTTGAAGGGAAAAGTGAGCCCTTACATATAAAATAAAATTACAACCATGTGAAATGTCTTATTGCTGGGTCTGGTATTATTACGACACTGGTAGAGATGTGCTTAAAAGTTCAATTCTTGTAAAATATAGAAAATGACAGTCGATAAGGGATATAAGGCTACTTCATGAATTTCACATAACTTGGGCACATTCTGTCCACTAATATGCATGGCTGAAGGAAAAGTCCATGGAATGAGAAAAGGTTGAAGGTACTATTCCACTGCTTTGTTAACACTTGTATCATTTTGGAGGACTGTACACAAACTGCTTTCTGAATATTTGTATTAAATATTACTATGACTAATTATGGAGCCCTGATGGCGCAGTGGTTAAGTGCTTGACTGCTAACCGAGAGGTCAGCAGTTTGAACCCACCAGCCATTCCACGGGAGAAAGATGTGGCAGTCTGCTTCTGTAAAGCAGCCTTGGGAACCTTATGGGGCAGTTCGACTCTGTCCTATAGGGTCACTATGAGTTGGAATCGACCTGACGATGACAATGGTTTTTTTAATGACTAATTATAAAGAGATATTATATTCATGAAAATAATGCAATCTCAGAATACTTTAATGGGAAAGAGGGTGAAGAGCTGTTAGTATACTCCAGAGCCCACACTCAAAGCAAAGGGAAGAGGTGGAGTTCCTAAAGGACGACGGTGATAGGCACTAAGGCCCCATGGCAACAAATTCTGTTATTTAATCATAAAATCTGCTGATAATCCAAGATGATCTGTCCCCTTTCCCACAAACACACAGTAGTCAAGGTTAAGACCTCCAGAGTCAGACAGGTTTGGGCTGGAAAGCTGGTCTGCCACTTATCAGCTGGGTGGATTGGATCAAGCTATTCTATTCTTCAGTTCCTCATCTGTAAAACGGAGATAATAATCTCCTAGAGTTGTTTTGAGTTTTAAATGAGAGCATTCATCTCTAGCAGGGTTTCCCAATCTGGACACTGTTCACATTTTGGGTCAGATAATTATTTGTTATACGAGGCTGTTCTATGCATTGTAGGCAGTTTTGCAGCTTCCCTGGCCTCCACCCACTAGATGCCAAGTAGTAACCCTCCCTCTCCAGTTATGTCAGTGAAAAATGTCTCCATGCATTGTCAAATATCCCTTGGTGGACAAAACCACCCCGTACCCTCCAACCACTGATCTAATGTTATGTGCCTGGCACATACTAAGTGCTCAATAAATACTGAGTGGTTAATGCACTTGACTGCTTACCAAGGGTTGGAGTTTAAGTCCACCCAGAGGTACCTTGGAAGAAAGGCCTGGCAATCTATTTCTGAAAAATCAGTCATTGAAAACCCTGTGGAGCACATGAGGTTGCCATGAGTCAGAATTGACTTGATGATAACTTGTTTTTTTATTCTTATTTGTATTGCCATTAAGGCACAGCAATTTTGAACTTATAGAATCTCTTTGTTTCCTTAGACTTCATGAGAATACAGAAAAATCGTCAAATTCTAGGAAGGAGTAGGGCAAGGGAAGGGATGACTCACAAACTGTATAATAAGTTCCTGACAGTTTTGTTAATTTAGTGGTTTTTTCCTTTTTTCTTTCACTATGGGGAAGAAGGTGACCTAACCCTTGGTTACCCTTGATATTTTCCAAATTTTTACCAGGCTCTACAGATGCCTGAGTAAAGAGAAGATTGTCACTGTACTAAGCCTGCTGTATGAGAAAAGGGAAAAAGATAACATGGTTAAATCACTTGCATGCTATTGTACAAGTTTCGCTCTGGTGAGCCAAGCCGTGCCCGAATGTAATTTCTGTGTATTTCTTCACCTCTCACCTTCCACCATCGCAATTACTTAACCCACTGACCCAGATAGCTGCATATTAACATTTAATACATGTTGAAGTGTTAGTGGGCTTTGAACAAAGCATGGGGAAGTTTCTGATTTGCTTTTAGCTCTTTGCCCTTGAACCATTACATGAGTAATTTTTTAAAACTCTGCTCGGCCATTGCTATAAGCATAGCATGTATTTTCTTGATTTAAGATAAAAATGAACAATACCTGAAAAGAGTTTGCCCCCTTGATGTATGCAAGCTTTCATTCATTTAACAAATGTTGATGAGCTCTTATTATGCTAGACATTCTGTGCTAGGGAGGTTGAGGTGAGCAGACATGGACTTTATTTTCCAGTAGATTGTATTGGGGGAGGGGGGATTGGGAGACACAGACAAGTCAGTGGGGAATTACAATACAGTGTGAGAAGTTCTAAGATGCAGGTGTGTCAATAGGCACACGGGGGCCAATTTAAACACCTAGGAAGGCACCCAACCCAATCTTCAAGGGTTAAAAATGTTTCCTCTGTTTAAAATCAAATGAAAAGAGAACTATCCCTCACTACCCTCCACTCCAATAATAATAATAATTAATTAATTAAAACAACAAATAAATTGCCACACTAATAGAAAAATATAAAAAACAATTTAGATCTTTTATATTCAATTTAAATTCAAGTGGGAACCTGAAAGTTTGTGACATCTGAAGTGTGCAGCCCTGGTATATGTAAAATACAAAAGCATTTGAGGATAAGAATGTTTAATTTGGCATAAATATTTAATAATTCCTGAGTTTGTTCCAAAAAAAATATTTAAAGTAGCTATATTTGTCAAACGTTGTTGTTGTTGTTAGGTGCTGTCGAGTCGGCTCCGACCCATAGTGACCCTAAGTACAGAATGAACCACTGCCCGGTCCTGCACCATCCTCACAACCGTTGCCACGCTTGAGCACACCCCTGCAGAAACTGTGTCAATCCATCTCGTTGAGCATCTTCCCCTTTTTTGCTGACCCTCTACTTTACTAAGCATGATGTCCTTCTCCAGGGACATGCCCAAAATATGTGAGATGGAGTTTCACCATCCTGGCTTCTAAGGAGCATTCTGGTTGTACTTATTTTAAGACAAATTTGTTCATTCTTCTGGCAGTCCATGGTATATTCAATATTCTTCTCCAACACCGTAATTTAGAGGCATCAATTCTTTTTTGGTCTTCCTTATTTATTGTCCAGCTTTCGAATGCATCTGAGGCGATTGAAAATACCATGGCTTGGGGCATTAGTCCTCAAGGTGACATCTTTGCTTTTTAATGTGTTAAAGAGGTGGAGCAGTGATTGAGCGTTTGGCTGCTAACCAAAACGCTGGCAGTTTGAATTCACAAGCCGTTCCTTGGAAACCCTGTGCGGCAGTTCTACTCTGTCCTATAGGGTTGCTATGAGTCGAAATAGACTTGATGGTAACAGGTTTTTTGCAGCAGATTTGCCCAATGCAATACGTCATTTGATTTCTTTACTGCTGCTTCCATGAGTGTTGATTGTGGATCCAAGTAAAATGAAATCGTTAACAAATGCAATATTTTCTCCACTTGTCATGATGTTTCTTATTGGTTCAGTTGTGAGAATTTCTGTTTTCTTTATGTTGAGGTCTGATCTATACTGAAGGCTGTATTCTTTGATCTCCATCAGTAAATGCTTCAAGTCCTCTTCACTTTCAGCAAGCAAGGTTGTATCATGTGCGTATCCTCCAATCCTGATGCCACGTTCTTATTCATATAGTCCAGCTTCTCTGATTATTTGCTCAGCATACAGATTCAATAAGTATGATGAAAGGATACAACCCTGACTCAAACCTTTCCTAATTTTAAGCCACGTAGTGTCCCACTGTTCTGTTGGAATGACTGTTTATTGGTCTATGTACAGGTTCTGCACGAGCACAATTAAGTGTTCTAGAATTCCCATTTTTCTCAGTGTTATCCATAATTTGTTGTGATCCACACAGCTGAATGCCTTTGCATAGTCAATATAACACAGGTAAACATCTTTCTGGTATTCTCTGTTTTCAGCCAAGACCCATCGGACATGAGCAATGATATCCCTTGTTTCATGTACTTTTCTGAATCTAGCTTGAATTTTTGGCAGTTCCCTGTCAATATACTACTGCAATTGTTTTTTAATTATCGTCAGCAAAATTTTACTTGCATGTGATATTAACGATGATTTCTACATTCTGTTGGTTCACTTTTCTTTGGAATGGGCACAAATATGAATCTCTTCCAGTCAGTTGGCCAGGTAGGTGTTTTCCAAATTTCTTGGCATAGAAGAGTGAGCACCTCCAGCGTCACTTCCATTTGTTGAAACATTTCAGTTGGCACTGTGTCAATTCCTGGAGCCTAGTTTTTTGCCAATGCCATAGGTGCAGCTTGGACTTCTTCCCTCAGTGCCATTGGTTCTTGATCATATGCTCCCTCCTAGAATGGTTGAAAGTAGACCAATTCTGTTTGGTATAGTGATTCTGCATTCCTTCCATCTTCTTTTGATGCTTCTTGCATCATTCAATATTTTGCCCGTAGAATTCTTCAGTATTGCAACTCGAGGCTTGAATTTTTTTTCAGTTATTTCAGCTTGAGAAATGCCAAGCGTGTTCTTCCCTTTTGGTTTTCTAACTTGAGGTCTTTGCACATTTCATTTTAATGCTTTCCTTTGTCTTCTTGAGCCGCCCTTTGAAATCTTCTGTTCAGCTCAAGTACTTATCAAATAGTAACTTATTTATTTTATTTTGTAAATTGTAAAAGTAATACATGAACATATTTGAATAAAATTCAAACAGTACAGAATCAAATAGAGAAAGAAGTAAAGTCTCCCACCTACCCTCACCATTCCTCAGTTCTGCCCCCTGGCCAGAGATGAACACTGCTAATAGTTTGGTGTGTATCCTTCCAGAGATATGTTTGTATATATCAAGTTATCAGCAGCTTCATGTAATTCAACCTAATATTTAACATAAATGCGATCATTTTACAGATATTATTCTGTGACTTTCTTTTTTTCCTTTAACTACATGTCTTTAAACTCTATGTGAACAAATAGAGATCAATCTTATTTCTTCGGCACATAACATCTTTACAAGTATTATTAAAAAAAATAATCTTGAGATATGGGTTAATGCTTTGGAGAGGAGGAGATGCTCATGATGGTAAAGCTACTGGAAAACTTACTCAAAATAAGCTACCAATGGAAAAATAATTCATGGCCACCTGAGGTCAGCCTGCCCAGAAAGCTCAGTTCTTTCCAAGGGGCCCAGTGTGCATGGTTAAGAAGTTCTTCAGAATGCAAACAGAAGAATGCTCCAGTCCCCTTCTCTGTGTTTAGCTGGATCTTGCTGGCTGGTGTAATTTACCTTTCAGCCACTAGTGCTCTCTAGCTGCGCTGTGCTGAGGCTCCATGCTGTCTGCGAGAGAGGCTGGCTGGCTCCGAGACCCGGAGGCTGTAGTCTGAGACTCAGAGCTAAGATGTTGTGTTAACAACAAATGTTAACTTAGTTTCTGATGACTGCCAGATCCTCCTACATTGTTGTCTAGTATAATTTTTCATAATTGCTATTTTTCATAATGATGCCCTCAGCGGTAATTTGAGTGGAAGCAAAACTGGATTTATGGTCAGAAAGTTTGCATTTTAATGTCTGCTCCACTCTTTTGTTACCTGATAGACTGGGTAAATCATTTAACCTCACTGAGCCACAATTAGTTTTATTAGCTATAAATAGCGATAGTAAAAAATATCTATAATTTATTGAGTGCTTAATATGTATCAGACTCTGTTCTTAGCACTTTACGTACATTAACACATGTAATTCATATCACAGCCCTATGAGGTGGTTATGAATGACCCTGTTCTCACCCCATTTTACAGATGAGGAAACTGCAGTGCAGGGAGATTAAATAGCTTGTCCAAGGTCACAGAGCTAGGGCATAGAAGAATGAAAGCAAGAGGTGCAGTGCTTGAAGAGAGATAAAGAGAGAAGTATAAGTGATTTTAGCATTTCTTGGCCACTAGTGTTACCAGCAGGTCAGCAGTTCAAATCCACCAGCCCCTCCTTGGAAACCCTATGGGGCAGTTCTACTCTGTCCTATAGGGTTGCTGTGAGTCGGAATTGACTCAACGGCAACAGGTTAGTGCCAGCAAGAGTTGGTGATTTTTTTTTTTCTTTCAACTATTGCCCCCATATCAGAGAATCATAAAATTTGAGAACTGGATGGGACCTCAGAGATTGTTGAGGGCAAATCTCTCATTTTAGGAGGGGAGGACACTGAGTCCAGTGTCCTGGAACTTGGGCAAGATACAGGCTTGCTGATGAGAGTGCTGGGCAGAGACTTCCAGTGTATATTTTTCCACTGTGCTCTGCTGCCTACTGCTCTCAGCCACTCCCACCGTTTTTTCCCATTTGGAAAACCACTGGAGATGGCTAAGAAACAATTCTTACCCTTTGGATCTGAACAATCAAGTGTAAGTTGAAAATCTATTATTAAAAGTAGAATGATAGTGCGTCATGGTGCAGAGGAAGACAACACAGTGCAGAGGTTTGCTCATCTGCTGCCTGCGTTCTAATCCTACCTCCACCACTTACTTACTAACCAGGTGACTGTCAATAAGTCACTCGACCTATCTTTGCCTTACTTCCCTTATATGTAATATGGAGCTAATAATACACCTAGTTCAGGAGTTCTTGTGAGACAGAAATGCAATTATATATGCGAACACTTAGATCAGCACAAGAAATATCATAATTATTCACTAAATACTAGCTATTATTATATCTTGACATAGTTATGACCCATTAATAACTATTCAAGGTGTTTTTATAGCAGCAAGTGGATAGTTTTGACCATTTATGCCAGGAATAATAATAATCATAATTATAATCATTACGATAATGATGATAATGATGATTTTGGCTAGGAATGCTATTGGTGTTTTTGCAATTTTATCTTAAAATGAGCTTGCTTTCTCTCTTTCTGTGCTCAAGCCCTACTCCAAGCTCATGTCGGAAGGACTCAATCTCTGCAGCCCCATCTCCAAGGTGTTTCTTCCCTAAAGGACTTTTGCTTGGCCCTGACATAAAGGATAGAAGAGATCTCACTCCAAACTGAAACGGCAAACAGCAGGGATCTTGCTTGAAACCCTATACTCAGGTTAATTCATCCTGGATTGCCAGTTTTATGCCCGTTGTCTCCTTCCACTCTCAAAAGTGTCCCAGTCTTGATGGCAAATTATAAGATCACCCTGCCTATACCCAACTCAAACATGGCGTGTGATTTAAAAAAAACATGCATTTTGGAATCAACCTTCCTCTTGCCCCCTGCCCCTGCAGAGTGTAAAACCAAACCAAACGCACTGACTTTGAATTGATTCTGACTCATACCAACTCTGTAAGACATAGGTGAAGTGCCCCATAAGGTTTCGAAGGCTGTAAATCTTTATGGGAGCAGACTGCTACATCTTTCTCCTGAGGAGCGATTGGTGGGTTCCAACCGTCAGTCAGCAGCCAAGAGCTTAACCACTGTACCACCAGATCGCCCCTGCAGAATATGTACCCCCATCTCTGGTCACCTTACCCTCTGAAGACCTGTGGACAAGCTATGACCAGAGCTACTTCTATCCTTGGAAATGGTTTATGCTTCAGCACTGGCCTAGTAAGGGTCATACTGCCCATGTTGCTATCCTTTCCACTGTGGAAATAGTTTCCATCAATCAAGACTGAGAGGTGGGTCCTTAACCTGAGGTCAATTAGTTGCAAATTGTAAGAAGTACAATGTAGACTAAACAATTCCGCCCTTCACGCCCACACCAATAAGGAGACCTGATTTACCTGTACTTTTTTCTGTGTTAAACACATTTTTACTCCTTGTATTTACTCAACCATTTAAGACTTTTAGTTTTAAAGCAAGTTTTGCTTACCTACCCCTGGAGCTGATATCAATGCAATGTGACTTCTTTATCAAATCAGAAGGAAAATGTAAAAAGATGGAAAGGTCATGGCATTCAGCATAAGGTTAAGACAGATTTGGATTATATAAATTTATGATAATAATGAGATAAATTGGAGTTCCTGGGGCAGAAAGAAATCCTGATGAAATAAGACACATAGAAAAAAAGTACTCGGAATTTTTCAGTAATTCCATTTTGCAGACATGAAGTGCTTAATGTGTGCATGGCCTTGCTTTAAGCAGGTCTTACAACGGGACACAGAGTTGAGTTATAGTGCGGTCCTTCAAGGAATTTATTGTTTAGCGGAGAGGCTGTGACAAGGTTACAAATAATTCTAATATAAAGCAAAGAAAGAAATATGACTTAAGAGATGTCTGAACCATGTGCTGTGGGGATTTATGGAACACAAATGTGACTCAAGTTTAGAAATACTCCTCCTAATTCTGGGAAGCAGCATGGAGTTAGATAAGAGGTCCTGTAGTTGTTATTTTTTTGTTTGTACAGTGGCCCAGTTCTAGGAGGTTCTCAGCAAAGGTGGTAGATCATTTTAACAAAGTAGTCTTTTAGTATCATATTTTAAATACTAAACAGTAAGGGGAGCCCTGGTGGCGCAGTGGTTAAAAGCTCAGCTGCTAACCAAAAGGTCAGCAGTTCGAATCCACCAGCCACTCCTTGGAAACCTTATGGAGCAGTTCTCCTCTGTCCTATAGGGTCGCTATATGAGTAGGAATTGACTCAAACGCAATGGGTTTTAAATACTAAGGGGGCTCTAGGGCTTTTAAGTTGGCCCCTACATGAAACTCCTTCCCTAATTTCTCATTAGACTTGTCCCTTCTGTTTTCTAAGGTTCATTGCTCCTCCATCTTGGCTTTAGATGTTTTTTTTGATCTCCCTTTTTCAATCATTCTTCCTTTCACCAGGATCCTCAAAATCTTCCTCTGCAGAGCTTTCACGTCAGCCTACAAACAGCTCAAGGCTTCCCAAACTCTCCCTGGTCTCTTGTCCTCCCTTTACTTCCTTACACCACCAAACTTGTAGAAAACTTATCACTGAGTAGACTCGGGTCCACTACTTCACTTCTCATCGATTGCTCAACCCACTGCAGTCTGAATTCTGGTCTCACCAGCTGTGTGTGTGTATTTAAAGTCACTAAAGGCCTCTAGATTATTAATTAGAGAAGTGAGATGCTGCAGTAATTAGGCATAGGGTCTATGGAGTCAGCCTGCCGAGGATTCCAGTCCTGGTTTGAATTTTGTTCAAGTTACTTAACTTCCTTGTGCCTCAGTTTCCTTCTTTGTAAAGTGAGGGACAGTAAGAGTGCTTACCTACCTCACAGAGTCATATAAGGGTTAAATGAGTTAGTGCATCTAAAGAATTTAGAACAGTGCTAGTCACTGTCAAGGTCCCCAGGTGGCACAGATTGTTTGCTTTTGACTACTAACCTAAAGGTTGATGGCTCTAACTCACCCAGCAGCACAGTGGAAGAAATGCCTGGCAATCTGCTTCCATAAAGATTATAGCCAAGAAAAACCTATGGGGGAAGTTCTACTCTCTCTGTAACACGTGGGGTTGCCATGAGTTGGAATCAACTTGACAGCAACGGGTTTGGTTTGGTTTTCGTTTTAGTCACTGTCAGTTCTTATTGTGATTGCAAACTCCAATTGATGCTTTTCTGTCCTTATCTTATTTGATCTTCCTGAGAGATATGATACAATCGAACTCTCCTACTTTTCTGAAAACCTCCTTACCTTTGGCTTTTGTTATAGCCTTCTCCTTTTTTTCATTTTTAACCTCTGCTTACCAGGGTTCCATTTTGGGTACCTCTTTCCTGCCTGTCCCTTAAATGTGGTGTTCCCCAAGGTGCTGACTTCTGCCCTCTGCTTTTCTTGTAATATACTCTCTATCCAGAGTGACCTGATCCAAATCCCAGAATTTAACCACCTAACTTAAGCTCCAGACCTGCATATGTGGTTTTTGAGAGAAGTCCACGGGAAGCTCAACTCTAATAGGCTCAACTCTGAATCTTCCTTCTTCCACTACAGACTTACTTCCGTGTCTTGTTGAAGAGAAATACATGTTGCTCACACCAGACATGGGGGAGCCGCCGTAGGTCCCTCTTTCCACTTACCTTCCACCATACCGCTAGTCACCAAGTCCTGATTCTACTTCACATCTCTCTTTATTCAACCCCTCTCACCACGCTCACCTCCACTGACTCAATTCAGTTCACCATTTCTCCTACGGCTCACTGCGTTAGGCTTCTTACTATTTTCTTCCTGCCTCTAGTTTTGCCCCCTTTCAGCCTATCGTTCATGGAGCTTCCTCGCTATCTTTCCAAAAATGCAAATCTTATCATGAGGCTCCAGTTTAAAGTCCTTTAAAGATTATAGGGTTGAAGGGTGAAGTTCCCATTTCCTGGCATGTGCATTTCTTGTTTATCTCCATGGTCTCATCTCGCTCTCTCCAAGCCCCCTTTCCCTAACTATGCTGCACTACTTATTCTTATTCTTATTCTTCATGCTGTTTCATGCCTCTAGACCATTGCCAGTGAGCCCTGGTGGCATAGTGGTTGCAGCACTCAACTGCTAACTGAATGGTCAGCAGTTCGAACCCACCAGCCACTCCACAAGAGAAAGATGTGGCAGTCCACTTCCTTAAAGATTACAGCCTTGGGAACCCTATGGGCAGTTCTACTGTATCCTGTAAGGTCTCTATGAGTCAGAACTGACTCCACAGCAACGGTTTTAGCCCTTTGCCTGTGTACTTTCCATTGCGCGAACATTCTTTTCTCCCTACTTCCCCTTCCCCTTTGCTAATCAGATTCCTTCTGATTCTTAAGAATCTAATTACCATCTCTTTGGGGAAGCCTCATGAGATCACTCTGGTTACCATTTAGGTGCTCCTCTGTGTTCAGACATCTCTCTGTGTACGGCTCTGTTAAAGTACTTACAACAATTTAATCTTTGGACCCCTTCTGTGTCTCCCCCGTGACGGCAGGGTCTGTGTCTTGTCTAACTTTGTATTCCTGGCACTTAATGTAGTGCATCTACACCCTCAAGTCCTGCTGACTATGAGTTCCTGGATCTAGGAATGTCTAGAACTAGCACTCTTCCTGGACTTTCCAGTTATAAGAGCCGGTAGATTTTAGGGTTCTTTGTTTGCTTAAGCCAGCTACAGCTGGGTTTCTACAAGTGGCACTCAAATGTCCTCACTGACACAATCATGAAAACAACAAAATACATAAAGTATAATTCATGATAGGGTCCAGGACTATCACAAAATAGAGTACAGAACTGGTGAGGACAGTAAATACTGACTGTACATCCTACATAAGATACAGAACATTTGCGTCATCACAAATGGTCGATTGAACAGTGCTGATCTATGATATAGTTCATCCCCATAGCTGTTCATTCACTGTATTTTATACATGTCCGATTTCAGTACACAGCTAACAAATCCAAAGACCCAGGTACTAGAGGTTGTCTGCTGTGCCCAGCACTAAGCCTTTAATTGCTAGCTCTTAAGGAGATTTGGGACATCTCAGGGGAGAGGTAGGGGTGAAGGGACACTTAGGAAGTGCTTAAGGCAGTGGCTTTTTTCCAATCATGACAGACGGATTTCAATATTCTACCAACCAATATGGCCAAATTGATGTGTAGTGGCTGAATAAGAGCCCAGTTAATAGATATTATACTTTCTTATTTGGGTGTCTGTTTTTCCTGCTGGACTGTGAATTCCCCTAGGTAGGGATTTTATCGTATTCATTTTTGTAGGCCTAGTGCCCATCTAGGTACTCAATAAATGTTTGTTAAATAAATGAACATGGTTGACATTCTAGCATCGTATAATTCCCTTATTCTGATTTTTTTTTTTTCCTGATAGAAGTTTCCTTCCTAGAATTAAATTGCAATATGGTCTCTTTTCACCCACTCTTTTGAAGACTTGTTATGTTCTCCAATATCAGTTGATTGAAGAAGAAAATTATAAATTTTCTCTTTCAGGCATAATGTTGATATTTTAACTCAGAGTGATTTTTTTTCTTCTGCAAAATGGATTTGAGAAATAAATCAAGATTCTAGAAACTTATGATTGCTTCGAGTGGTATCTTTGATCTGTCATCTTAAGAAAAAAGTGTGGTCTGATGGGCCAGAGCATAAACAGAGACCTTTTGAGTTTCAGTTCTTCCACAGCTGTGTGACTTGAACCATTTGCTAGGAGACTGGGGTATGGGTTCCCACACATGATTATAATGACTGTGAGGGCAGGGACCACATCTGTCTATTAACTGTTGTACTCCTGGTACCTCAAACGAGCCCTGGTGGTACGGTGGTTAAGAACTTGGCTGCTAACTAGAAGATGTGGCAGTCTGCTTCCTTAAAGATTTACAGCCTTGGAAACCCTATGGGGCAGTTCTACTCTGTCCTATAAGGATCGCATGAATCGGCAATTGGTTTTGGTTTTATTGGACTCCTCGTACCTAGCTTCTCCCTGCTTCACAGGTGTTTTTGTTAGGTGCTGTCTAGTTGATTTCAACTCATAGTGATCCCATGTGACAGAGTAAAACTGCCCCATAGGGTTTCCCTAGGCTGTAATCTTTATGGAAGCAGATCGCCAGGCCTTTCTCCCCCGGAGCTGCTGGGTGGGTTCAAACTGCCAGCCGTTTGGTTAGCAGCCAAGTGCTTAACTTTTGTTTCACAGTTTTTGTTGTATGCCGTCAAATCGATTATGACTCATAGAGATCCCATATGACAGAGAACTGCCTCATAGGATTTCCTAGACCCTCAACAAGATGGATTGACACAAGTGGCTGAAACAATGGGCTCAAACATAGTAAGGTTTGTGAGGATGGCGCAGGACCAGGCAGTGTTTTGTTCTGTTGTACATAGGGTCACTGAGTCAGAACCACTCGAAGGTACCTAACAACAACAACAATCTTTATGGGAGCAGATTGCCAGGTCTTCTCTCCCTTGGAGCCACTGATAGGTTCAAACCACTGACTTTTTGGTTAGCAGCCCAGCGCTTAACCATTGATTTGCCGCAGTAGACAACAATAAATGCTTATTGAATGAATACATAAATAAATTTAAAGAGAAGCAATTATACATATTGATCATTTGATCATTCTCTAGTAGTGATAATTTTTTTTTACATTTTTTAGTTTTTTCCCCATACAAAAATATATGCATACATTGTTATGTGACTCTAATTGTTCTCCCCATACTGTGATAGCACACTCCTTTCCACCCCTGATTGTCCATGTCCATTCAACCAGCTCCTAACCCTCTCTGCCTTCCCATCTCACCTCTGGACAGAAGCTGCCCATTTAGTCTCTTGTATCTACTTGAGCTAAGAGGCACACTCCTCATGAGTATCACTTTATGTCCCACAATCCAGTCCAATCCCTGTTTGAAAAGTTGGCCTCAGAAATTATTTTAGTTCTGGGCTGATAGATAATCCAGGGGCCATGCTTTCTGGGGTTCCTCCAGTCTCAGTCAGACCATTAAGTCTGGTCTTCTTACTAGAATTTGAGTTCTGCACCCCACCTTTCTCCTGCTCCATGCGGGACTCTCTGTTGTGTTCCCTGTCAGGGCGGTCATTGCTGGTAGCCGGGCACCATTTAGTTCTTCTGGTCTCAGGCTGATGAAGTCTCTGGTTTATGTGTGGCCCTTTCTGTCTCTTGGGCTACTACTTTCCTTGTGTCTTTGGTGTTCTTCATTTTCCTTTACTCCAGGTGGTTGGGACCAATGGATGCATTTTAGATGGCTGCTTGCAAGCTTTTAAGACCCCAGACACCTCTCACCAAAGTAGGATGCAGAGCATTTTCTTAATAAGTTTTGTTATGCCAATTGACCTAGATGTCCCCTGAAAGCATGGTCCCCAGACCCCTACCCCTGCTACTCTGTCCCTCAAAGTGTTTAATTGTATTCAGGAAACTTCTTAGTTTTGGTTTAGTCCAGTTGTGCTGACTTCCCCTGAAGTGAGTGCTGTCCTTTCCTTCACCTAAGATAATTCTTACAGTAGTGATAATTTTTAAGTAATTAATTTAAGCCAACTTAGGTTATATCGGCATCAAACAGGAGAGATTTCAACATTATAAATTATAAATTTGGATGATACTTTAGAGAGGAGTCTAGGTGTATCTAAATTATTCTATTACTTTTTTTCTAATGGGCACTTCCTATTTATTTTCCGTTCTTAAGCTCTATAGTGGGGAGGAGGGAGGGTATTTGACTAGTTTATTAGAAGGCATAGGGAAAGCTCATCATAACCTGGAGTCAGTCTTAAGATGAGGGTTCCAATCTTGGTCTCCCCTTTATCAGCGCTGTGATATTAGGCCACTTTTAGAAATAAGATAATAAAGATATCTGCTCTAGCTACCTTATAAAGATGTTATTGTGATCATGAAGTAATATTCAGCAAGGAGAAGAATTATAAAACTCTGTACAGATATTGTTACATTTCATTCGGGGCACCGCCATAAGCAGGTAGGTGAAGCACTTTCTCTGCAATGGGACCTGGCTTAAGAGTATCATGTTACTATTATTTTGAGCCTGGCACAGGCTGGAGCAGCTACAAGGAACGCAGGGATCCTCAGCCCTGTAACTGTCATGATAGGGAGGCAGAGAAACTGCATAGGAAAAAAAAAAAAAAAAGCGCCCAGAGGGCTTTGCACAAAGATTGGTGCAAATGGGTTTCAAAAATCAGGCTACCGGAGCAAACCTCGCAAGGCGCCCTTCCCCACTTCAATGCCGCAGTCTCCAGAAAAGTCTGGGCAGGGGGTTGTTGGGTGGAGGCTACGCCGACCAATAGGAGACCAACTATGCTCTGACAGGTAACGGAGCAGGTGGACAAACTGAGCATAATTACCTAAACCCCCTCTTAGCCTTTTACCGCGATGCCAGGTGCCACGCTTGGTCCCCCTTGATAACAGGAGTGGAGAAGAATGTCGGGGTCCAATTTACTAACCACCCCACTCCTGTCTCCGAACCACTTACACCACCAGCAGCGTCCACCCCCTCCCTCATGAGCATGCTCGAAGGCTGGCGTCCAATCTTTATTGTCTGGGGAGCACCTGCCAGGTGGCCGAGCCCGTGCCCTAAAGTGCGCGTGGTGTCCGGCTTCACAAAGCTCACACCCTCGTCCGGGAACTGCCTCCCGCGCCTCGACCAAATCACAGGGGAAGAGAGGTGGAAAGATGGAGGGCTCAGGGGTCGGGACCCTGGCGGCGAGAGTCCGCGTGCCCTTCCCCTCTCCGTGGTCACAGCTCCTAGGGATTAGCCAGTCGAAAGAGCAAGGGGCCAGCGACGCTAGAAGGGAGCGAGACCTAGGCAGGCGGGAGGAGGGGATGCGAGGAGGGGCGTGGCCGGCGCGCAGGGGGAGGGCACTGGGAGGAGGGGCTGCTCCTCCGCGCTCTGGCTCTGGGGGCTCGGCTTTGCCGCGCTTGATGCACTTGGGCGAGAGCAGGAACGTGGAACAGAGCTCGGGTCCCAGCGCAGCCACCGCGATGAGAGGCGCTTGCGGCGCCAGGGATTTTCTCTACGTCCTGCTTCTCCTGCTTGGCGTCCAGACAGGTGGGAGAGCGCGGCGGATACCCCGGGCCGCGCCCCTCAGCGCAGCCTATGCCCCCCGAAAGGTTGAACATCCTGGGGTGTGTCCGGAGAAGTGGCTGCTGGCCTTTCAGGTCCCAGGCGTGTCAGCCTGCGGAAAGATTCGAGCCGTCCCCGGGGACTCTCCTGCGCCCTGCCTCGCTCACCTGCGCAAGAAGCCCCCAGCCCCTGATTCTGGGGCCGTTGAGCTGGGAGGTCTACCTGGAATGAGGGTAGCGAGGGGGCTGAGGGTGAGTGAGGTTGCAGGCTGAGGGCAGCGAGCTGCGTGCGAGTTTGGGATTTCTTTTGTGCCGAAGGTTGCGGGTGGCAGAGGCTGGCGAGTCGGGGTTTCGCACCGAGCGCGTTATCTCCTCCGTGCGAGGCGCGACCACAGCTTCCTTTTGTTAAAAGTTGCGTGCTTGTGACCGGTGCTCCAGAGGGCCGGCCGGCAGGTTCTTAGCCGCGCGGAGGGTAAAGTTTGAGAGCCTGTTTTTGCTCTGCAGCTGCTGCTTTCCAACCGTGGGCGCTCTTTGTGCCCAGAGATGGGGACAGACGTGCTGCCGCCTGTGCTAGCGGCGTGACCCGTGGAGACGAGTCTAAGGCGGCGGCGCTTCCCGGCTCCCTGGTTATGCTTTTGCAAGCGGGGTGCGCGGCATGCGGCTGTGGGGCTGGACCCAGGGAGCCTGGAGGTGGCGACGACAAGGACAACTTGGGCAGGGCGTGTAGAAAGCAGCCGCTAGGTTGCAGACTTTTTGCTTTTGTAAATCCCATGCCGGAGGCTCGCCCCTATCTGCCGCGGTGCCGTTTCATTCCTGCCACACGCGCCAGAGCGGCTGGAGGCTGGTATGCCGCCGGCTGCCGCTCCCCGGCTTTAGTAGCCGCGCGCGCCCGAGCCAGAGTATCCCAGCAGGCTGGCGGGGCCCAGGAAGACCCTCGTCTCGGTGTCTGCGACCTGTGAGCGCAGCTCCTAGTTTTCTTCGGGAATTCTGAGATTCGCTACACCCCCTCCCACGTGATATTTATACTTCAGAGCTGCTTGAGGTGGGGGGTGGGAGATGGAGTGGAACTTTCTGCAAATTCTCCTTCGTTCTTAAAGCTGTTATGGAAATCAAGTTATATCTGCGCGGGAACTTGGGTCTTAAGCTGGAGAAGGATTTGCAGATCCCTGGACCCCTTCCTGAGTCTCCTTTCCTTTTTTTCTGGATGTGGCTGGTTCACGCGGCCCGTGCGGGTCGCCTGGCTAATCCCTGAAGCCCTGGTCTCCCCCAGGCCTTTTTTTTTTTTTTTTTTTAAATCCCTTAAGGTTACCTTGATGGTGTAAGGATAGAAAGTGAATTTGAACCGGAATCCAAGGGCTTGAAAGGAAGCATTGCAATGAATTATGGTGGGCTCTATCGACTACTGGTCGTTTCCCCATAAAGTCTCAAGACGCAGCTTCCCCCTCCCCGTCTGAAAGGCATTGTGAAGGCTTTCCTGTCGGGGAGGAGAGGCAGTCCATCTGGACCCCTGTGAAGCAGGAGGGATCATGAGCCAGTGTCCGGATTCCTTGGTGGATTTTACTGCCTAGCTAAAACGACATATGTGTGGTCATTATATTTTTGTGCCTTTTTTTTTTTAATTTCAGATAAGTTATGTGAACTAGAGCCGAGTAGGGTTCCAAGAAAGACAAACCACGCTGAATATTTCCCTATTTAAAAATTAAATGAATCAATTGTTTCCTTCTTCCTCATAATTTGCCTGTTTCATCCAATAGACGTTTGGCAAAGGGACTTTTAAAGTCTGTCTCCTGTGGGGCAGTGTGGTATAGTGACAAAGACTTGGACTTCCAATCTGGTTAGTTTTCTTTGCCATTCATTGGCTATGTGCCCTTGGGCAGGATGCTGAAATTCTTGGGGATCCCAGTTTCCTCTTAAAGTACAATGAGGCATCCACATCATGAAGGTTCCTTTGGGTCCAAAATTCTCCTTCAGTATTCTGATAGTCAACTGAACACTTTTTCTAAACTCTCTCCCTGACCCCTTCCAGCTGCCTGGAAATTCCTTTGCTGCTCCTGGTCACTAGGGTCACTTGGTGTGACTTACCTGTCTGTCCTTGTAGTTTATGCTACCCACTCCTCAGTCCCCACATGCTCCACTACAGTTTCCCTCTGAGGGCTAGGAGAAGTGACAACTCTACAGTGCCCCCCACCCCCCTTCCTCTAGTAGTTACAGCTCCCGTGGTAGGCAGGATGAACCTGGAAGGAATAGTGAATCATTCCTTCCCCTTGTTGCTGCAGGTGTGAGGCCAGAGTCATCCCCAGCAGCTGTACACAGGGCATGCTGGATTATTATCCTGCTGGAAATAATACGATGGTTTTATAGAGAGATCCCAGATAATTCATTTAATCCCATTCTCTTTTCTACCATCCACTCATTTTTTCCTCTGACTTTATAAATCATATATACTGTGCTTCTACAAAGCACGTTTTCTAATGTGCCTTAAATTTCATATTACATAAACCCATTGCTGTTGAGTCAGTTCTGGCTCAGCAACCCTGTAGGACAGAGTAGAGCTGCCCCATAGGGTTTCCAAGGAGCAGCTGGTGGATTTGAACTGCCAGCCTTTCTTAACCACTGCGCATACGTGCTGTAAAATAGTTGTTACTCTTTCATCGGAAAATGTGTGCCAGGCACTGTGCTGGGGGCTTTGCCTGTCATTTCCAATCTTCTCAGCAAGTCCAGGAGGTAGTACTATTACCACCCCCACCACTTTACAGCTGGAGAAACTGGCTGAGGATAAGACACTTGCCCAAAACAATCAGCGGTGAAGCCTGAGATCAGCCCGTACAGTGAGATTTGCATTCATTCATTCAAAAATTTAATGAGTGCCAACTGTATGCTGTAGGTTCTGGGAATAAAACTGAGTGAACAGGACCATCAAGGACCTTCCCAATTTTGATGAAATTGCCTGTCTTATGATGTTTAAGTTAGAGTGTTTTCTGGCACAATGGTTAAAGCACGTGACTGCTAACCGAAAGGTCAGCGGTTCGAACCCACCCAGCTGCCACATGGGAGAAAGACCTGGCAAACTGCTTCTATCAAACTGGTAAAAAAATATAGGCTAGTAAACTGTAGTAGTTCTGCTCTGTCCTTTGAGGTCTCTGTGAGTTGCAATCAACTTGATGGCACACCACCACTAACAACAGCATTCACTGAGGGAGGATTTATTAAACTAGCTTTCCTGGAGGTGGGGAGGCTTTTGATCTGGTGAGGGTTGCACAAATAAACTTTAGGTGTTAGCTGTTCATTCCAGTTAAGGAAATGAAGATAAGCTATCTCTAAAATGTTAGTCAGTTGAAACCCCCCCCCCAAAAATAAAAATGGTCTTAGCATTATATAGTTGTGAAAGAGAAAACCCTCAGTAATAGCTAATACCTTAGGCTATTTACACTTTAGCACGATGAGATATAATGACAGTTTACCACTCACAGCCTTTCTTCTCCCTAAAGAAATTTTCATCAGAAATGTGCCAAGTATTTTGTGGGCTTCCCTTGTAGCACATTTACGTACAGATGTTGTACGCAATGGATTTTGCTGCTGTTGTTGACAGCTGCTAGAAGTTACCCTTAGGATTTTGACTCATTTCCTCAAGTCTCCAGCTGATTAAAGAGGGACATCAGGAAATGAGCCGCGGTGTCCTGAGTCGAATTCTCAGAGCTGGGCTGTAGTGCGGGGGACCCCACAAAGGCAGTGGTCAAAGGCTGCAGCTACATTTTCTCCAGAATGAATTTAGTTTAAGAGTCGACAGGCTAGGAAGTGGGAAACGCCTTATTTTGCTGCAGTCATGTGTGGTAACTTTTCAAAAGTGAGGTTAAAAGACATTTGAAGGAATCCAAATATGCAAAATTTCATAAGTAGTTTTAATAACTTAAATGTTTTCATGGTTACAAACTTAGAGTGTGGAGGGTCTGATAGGAAGTTAAACCAAACCAAACGTAACCCATGGCCAAGGAGTTGATTCCGACTCATGGCAACCCTGTGTGTTACAGAGTAGAACTGCTCCACAGGGTTTTCTTGGCTGTAATCTTTACAGAGGCAGATTGCCAGGCCTTTCTTTTACAGTGCTGCTGAGTGGGGTCAAAGTGACAACCTTTAGGTTAGCAGCCGATTGCAAACCACTTGCGCCGCCCCGGCTCCAGCGGGAGAGAGTTACCAGTAGCAAAAGTTTGATTCTAGGGCAAATCACTGTAAATCTTTGTTGGAAGTGGAGAGCACTTACAAGTAAGCCTGGCCTAGCCATTCTGATATTCTGACATTTTTGTACATTAGACAGCCTATAATTTGACTTAAGACTCTTAATAAATAAAGAGGAGTTGCAAGCTGACAGCCTGTGGTTCTGTTTTGTTTGGCCCACACAGTGCTTAGAAAACATGTAGACAGTATTTAAAAATCTGGAGAATTTATATCAAGATCTAGCTTTCTTCTCTTGAAGAACTACCCCCTCTACATAGGACCTGTCCTTTAGGCTCTACTGCTCCCTACTGCTGGCCAGCGCTTAGGCATTTGAGATTGGGCCCTGGCTTGCTCAGGCATTTGAGATTGGGACCAGGCAGGTACTGCAGTGGAAGAACAGGCTTAAGTAGTCCAGAAGGCCCTGTATTAGTCAGCTGGCTCCATGGCTGAAACCCTGAAGCCTGGAACAAGTTACTTAGCTTATCTGAGCTTTGGTTTCTCATCTGAGCATTGCCAATTAATAACTGTGACTTTGGGCAAATTATTCGACCCCTCTGTGCAACGCAGTAGTTAAGTGCTCCGCTGCTAACTGAAAGCTTGGTGATTTGAACCCACCATCCGCTCCAAGGGTGAAAGATGTGGCAGTCTGCTTCCATAAGGATTACAGCCTTGGAAACCCTATGGAGCAGTTCTAGGCTGTCTTATAGGGTCACTGTGAGTCGGAATTGACTTAATGGCAGCAGAGTTTTTTTTTTTTTTTTTTATGGCCAGTTTCCTTATCAGTAAAATGGAGCTAATAGCACATACTTCATAGGATTGTTGTGAGGATTAAACGTGTTGCTATGTGGAAAGATTTTAGAATGGTGCCTGGCACATAGTATGTGCTCAATACGTGCCAGCCATAATTATCATCTGTAAACTAGGAGCTATTCCTGCCCCTAAAGTGGGAATAATGCCTACCCTGAGTACCCTAAAAATTAGATAGAGATGCTTGTTACAGGTGCTTGGCACACAGTCCGCAATGGGATAGCAACTAATGAATGAATGACCTCCTTGAGAATGTAGATTTTGACTATTTCTCTTTATAATCCTTGTACTTGTGTACCAATAAATCCTAACTTGACAGTTTTTAAAAAGGAAATAAAGTTAATTTTTGTCTGCATTTTATATAGCTTTTGATATAACAGTTGCAAATCCTGGTCTTGGAGTTAGAACAAATCTTGAATTTTTTCTGTCCCCAGAGGAGAGAAAAAACACATCTCAGAAGATTTCTCCAACGAAAACATTCTTACTTGCTAATTTTTCCATTCATTTTACGCTTTAGCCTTCATGTTTACATTTTGGTCAGGACACACATGCTTTTGTTAGATAATGTTCCAAGTGCCTACCTTTCTGACAGCTAGATTTTCAACATTTCTGCAAAATGTAAAGTTTAAACTAAATTGTTATTCAGAGCATGTGGCCTCAGTTAAGAGCTTGGGCTTTGGAATTGACAGCCTGAGTTTTTATTCCAATTCCGCTGTTTACCAGCTGTGTGATCTTGGACAAGATACTTACCTTTGGTTAAGCTTCATTTTCTCATCTGTAAAATGGGGATGATAGCATAGGGATCTGAGAGATAATACACGTAACATGTTTAGCACAGCATTCTGCACAGAGCAAGCCACTATCTGGCTGATTTTCTTGTTTCTCTTTCAGCTTTGCCTTTACAAAAAATTTTGGAAATAGTTTAAAACCAGATTATGTAGGGTTTTTCTTTTCTTTTCTTTTTGTATTAAGATGAAGTTGTTTAAACTTACAATTAATGTCTAATTTAAGTAAAGACCACAGCTAGTGGTTAAGGCATACTTCTCCTTGGTTCTTTGTTAACCTTATTTTTAGACTACTTTCCGCGAACGGGAGTATAGATTTCTGGATAAAAGTTTAAGAGGGCTGGTGTCCCTGGGTGGTACATATGGTTAAGTGCTTCGCAGCTAACCAAAAAGGTTGTAGGTTGGAGTCTGCCCAGAGATGCCTCAGAAGAAAGGCCTGGTGATCTATTTCTGAAAAGTCAGCTACTGGGGGGAAAAAGAAAGTTTAAGGGGGAAAAACTCTGTAAATGGCCATTTTCCCAAGGTAGACGAGTGATAGGTTACCTAGGGTCCATGAACCCTATTACCTTTTAAATTTGCATTGAAAAGTCCTCGACAATGGCCAGCTTTTCCTTTACTGCCTTCCCTAGGAGTACAGGGACCAAGCTGAACTTGTCCATTGCCACAGGCTTGACACTCAGTGGTGTTCAGTAAATATTGATTTAACATCTCTTCTACTCTCTAGCACTTGCACCATGCTTTGAAGGTAATAAATGCTCAGTAAACATTTTTTATTTGGTTTAACAAAGGTTTATTGATTCCTGTGCCTTGTTCCTTGTAGGGACTATAGAGAGAGGCTGGGATGGGGCAAGAGCACAGCCACAGATTCATTCATGTCCGAAAAAGTGCAAAGTGCTCTAGGTAGGATTTTAGTGGAGCGGGAGCTTAGCTCTTGGTGGGCAGGTGATAGAGATCTGTAATCAGTAAAAGTGTCCCTGTGGGAGATAGTATTTGAGATTAATTTCTGCCCCTTAAAGGAGGGAGAGTAGAGTGTTAGTAGTTGAGGCTTCAATTGGAAAAAGCTACAAAAACACGGGTCAAGACATTAAGAATTTGAGGATTTTCAAGTCTTTCAGTTGGCATAATGGCAGGGGGTGGGTTGGGAATCAGAGAGGAAAAGGCTGAAAAGGTAGGATCATTGTTTACTTTCAAGGAGCATGGGAGGGAAGGTATATTTAGTGGTGAGTGTTGTCCAGATTATGAAGGGGGCTTTAAAATTGAGGCCCAGGTAGACTTGAGCCAGGCTTTACTTACCAGCTCACATCACTATTCTCTCCTGCTAAGCACACTTGCCAACCTGCTCCACAGTCTGGGGAAGTAAGACACCAAGGCCTGTCCCCCAAAGTTGGATACTCCATTGCTGTAGGCAGCCAGGAATAAGGGAAAGTCTTTGAGGGGGCTGTTTTACCACTACCCATCTGTTAGTTTATTGTACTGTGGTGGCTTGAGTGTTGCTATGATGCTGGAAGCTATGCCACTGGTATTTCAAATACCAGCAGGGTCACCCAGGATGGACAAGTTTCAGCAGAGCTTCCAGACTATGACAGACTAGGAAGAAAGACCTGGTGATCTATGTCTGAAAATTAGCCAATGAAAACTCTACGGGTTACAACAGAATATTATTCAGTGTAGTGCTGGAAGATGAGCCCCCTGGGTTGGAAGGCACTTAAAATACACAGTGGCTGCAACAGTGGTGGTGGTACAGGACTGGGCAATATTTCATTCTTTTGTACATGAGGTCGCCATGAGTTGGAACCAACTCAGTGTCGGCTGACAACAGCAGCACTCTTATGGCTGAGAACAATCTGCTTGTGGGGAGTCTTACAGAGGGATGATGAAGCAGGTTCTTTAAAACCTGTCTGGATGAAGCGACGAGGGCCTAGGTGTTTGGGTGCATGCCCTGGAAAGAAGGGAGAAGACTTAGAGACACAGGAAGGTATAGCTGACGAGCCTTCATTCAGTTGGCAGATTTATGGGTACCTTCTATGTGTTAGGAGCCCTGGTGGTGCAGTGGTTTAAGCGTTTGACTTAACCAAAAGGTTGGCAGTTTGAATCCACCGGCTGCTCCTTGGAAACCCTGTGGGGCAATTCTGCCCTGTCCTGTAGGGTTGCTATGTGTCAGAATCAACTCGACAGCAATGGGTTTTGGTTTTCTATGTGTTAGGTACTGATGAGATTGAGGGGAAGGGGGCAGGAGTTACTGTGGGTATAGGTAACTAACTGGGAGGAATGGCGGTATTATGGAATTCACAGAAATAAAGTCAAGAAGACAAAGAAGCCCATTTGAGAGAGGGAATATGGTGATGGACTTGGGGCTCTGTTCATTATTTACAGGCTGCACTTACTTGAAACTCAGTTTCACAGACATAATGGTAGATGTAAATGAATTTCTCAGGGTCAAATCTGCAAGAAATCAAATGAAACCCCAAAGGTCACAGAACCTGGCTCTGATATGAGGGTATGATTTGGAGACTATAAAGAATTGTGGGTCACTGATGTCTCTCTCATATAATGAAAAGTAAATTTGATCCATGAAAAGAAATTTTAGCATGAAGAAGATCCTGCATCTCTTCTCTGCATTAGGCCATTTTAAAGGTATGTTTGTTTTTTGGTTTTCTCAGAGAATAAAATGGACATTTTGGGTGTAGAAAGCATGGAGTTGATTAAAGCTTTGGGAAAGAGGTCCTTCGAAGATAACTTAAAAGAAATTGGATTTATTAAGCCTGGAAAAGATAAGGTGCGGGAAGTTTTAAAGAATGATAGTCTTCAAATATTGGTAATGTGTGAGTGAAGAATGAGACAAAATGAGAGTAGTTTAAATTGTCCTAGAAGGAAATTGAGTTTTTTTTTTTTTTTTTTTAGGGAGAATTGTTTGACTGGAAGGGTTCGAAAAGACTTTATTGCATTACCAGAGCTAGTTATCGGGTCTTCGCTGGAAGTATGAGGGAAGGCAAATGTCATTTTGAGATGGTTAAGTCCTGCCCAGCTCAATTGGTTTGATGTCCCTTTAAAGGCCTATCTAAAATCCTTTCTAATTAAATCTGGAAATGTAAAATTACCAGCGGTCTTTTCTTTCCTTACTGCTTTGGCTATGGGAGTAAGCATTTCTCATAAGTGCTGGGTAGATTCTAACACGATCCACTACTGTATTCACAATTTTTGGCCATATTGAAAACAGACAAGAAAGAACCCACAGCCTAAAAATGGGTTATTGTTCTGTTGTGGCGGGGGGAGGGGGGATCTAACCACAGAGCAAATTGTGCAGTGTGATAGCTTAAGCTTAGCGTCAGAATAAGAAAAAGGAAGTGCGAGGTCTAGAGAAATCCATAACTGATTGTTTAGCCCTAATCTAAGAATGATTGTGCTCTGTGATCACCCAACTGATTGATAATTTTGAGGTACAGCCACATTACATCTTGCCTGAAAGATCTGTAAGGAAGAAGGACGAGCTACTGAAGTCCTTTTCCCTTGGTTACTCAAGAATGAATTGTTCACTCTGTGGTTTACCCACTACCCTGACTTCCCTTCCTATCTCTCCTTTCCCTTTGCTCATTTCATGGTCATGGCTCAATGCTACCTATTAGATCAGCGGTCCAGAGGGGGAAGGTGGTAGGAATGAAATTTCAACAACTTCTAGTAGACAATGCCATTTTACCTGTCATGTGGAAATGTGTGATGATGTCCAAGAGGTGAACCCTGCCTTTAAGGAGCCTAGGATCTGTGGGAAGATAAGATACACATTCATGAAATGTAAGTAAAATAGCAATTCTGGTCGAGTAGCTAGGACAAATACTCATTGCCATTGGGTTGGAGGTCACAACTTCTTGAGTAGAATGGCTGACTCAAAGGAAGACATTGAACCTGAGTTAAATCTTAAAGAATGGCTGGCTTTGGACAAGGCATGAGACTAGCAAAAACAAAGGGTTAGAGTTAGTGAAGAGTGATAGTCAGAAGGTTCCACTGGAAAGAATCTTTGTGGAGAGTAGTAGATGAGATGGGATCATTTTTAAGGGCACCTGTTCTAGTAATTGCAATATTTTCTATAGTGCTGTATGTGATGAGGGAGCCCCTGGGTGGTGCAAATGGTTAACACACTTGGCTTCTAACTGAAAGGTTGGAGATTTGAGTCTACCCAGAGGTGACTTGGAAGAAAGGCCCGGTGACCTACTCCTGAAAAACTTAGCCATTGAAAACCCTATGGAGCATAGTTCTACTCTGACACACATGGGGTCACCATGAGCCAGAATCATCTTGACAGCAACTGAAAATATGTGATGAGGTTTTTCCTAACTGTAATCAGGTCAAGTAGTTGCTTATTCAGAGAAATAACTATAAAAAATGGGAAATCACAGCTCTCACTTTTGCATGTGCTACATATATTGTCTGTACAATGCAACTCCAGAGTTTAAGTCCACAGGTATGTACTTTGAGTTGTTTTTAAATCCAAGGCCAATTACCCCACCTTGCCCCAGCCAAGATCACAGATTTTGTGGGCTCACCATCTGATTGTGACAATAGATGGTAGACTGTGATTCTTCATTTCTTAACGAATTTTAAATGCCTTGTTCTTGATTCCGTGGTAAAAAGATAAGAAGGATAATTAAAGAAGGAAGAAACCCTTACTCCTTTACTTTTGTCTTTCTTTTGTTGTTGTCAGGTGCTGTCAATTCAATATCCACGCATAGCAACTCCAGGTGACAAAGTAGAACTGCTCCATTGGGTTTCCTGGGCTGTCATCTCCTGGGAGCAGATTGCGCCAGGTCTTTCTCCCACAGAGCTGTGGAGTGGTTTCCAACCGTCAGTCTTTAGGGTTAGCAGCTGAGCACTTAACCATTTTGCCACCAGGACTCCTTTTAAGCTCTTTACCAAACCAAACCCACTGCTCTGGAGTCAGTTTCTGACTTGTAGTGACCCTATAGGACAGGGTAGAACTGCCTCAGAGGGTTTCCAAGGCTGTAAATCTTAAACGGACTGCTACATCCTTAGCCCGTGGAGTGGCTGGTGGATTTGTACTGCCGACCTTTGGGTTTCGCGGTCGAGTGCTTTAACCACTGTGCCATCAGGGCTTACT
Organism: Trichechus manatus latirostris; assembly: GCF_000243295.1. Taxonomy (NCBI): domain Eukaryota; kingdom Metazoa; phylum Chordata; class Mammalia; order Sirenia; family Trichechidae; genus Trichechus; species Trichechus manatus. The sequence continues at coordinate 5,648,908 of NW_004444037.1, read as the reverse complement.
TTTTAAGTTCTTACGGGAAGGCAAGCTATCCAACTTAATTTGGGCTTGCCCCAGGTGACTCTAGTTATTTCAATGGGTGTTATAAAATTCTTCAGAACAATACCCAAACTACTAGTAATTTAAATATAATAGCCTATGTAGACCTCATTAGAAGAGGAATTACTTGGCAGAGTTGGGACAAAGTAGGGGATTATCACTGAGAACCTTGGAAATTATTTGGTGTCTCAGCATCTTTGTTTTCTATTGGAATAAAGTGTTTATAGAAAGGGATCCAGAGTCAGTATGGGCTTTTGGGGATAACTGGTTTTTAGAGTTTTTGTCGTCGTTAAATTAAACCAGGATTCTTTATATAAACTATGTCATTAGAATAAGCAATTGGAAATGGTTAATTGGGATATTTAAATATTTTTCTATTTATTTTAGTATAATCTCTATATTTTACTACAGGGAATGTAGTAGATAAGTTTCTAGCACAACCAAAATGCATCGTTTTCATAAAAAAGAAGCCCCTCCCTCTACTTATAAAAATAAACTAGCATATGTAGAAGGGTTTATGAGTTTGTTTTTTTTTAGTAGATTTGAATGTGTAGCGTAATTTACACGCCAGCATTTTCAAGGGATATTTATTTAAAATGATTTTCTTAGTTTCTGGACTACAGTCATGCATTGCATAATGTCCCTTTGGGGAACTTTCTACTGTGGGGAACTACCCCTCTCTGGGGATGCCCATCCGCCCCCCTGGTGCTCAACAGTTTCGGCCCCCATAGCATGCACGTGAAGCTCATGGCCGCTGTGTTCCAGAACCTGTACCCCTCCATCAATGTGCACAAGGTAAACCTCAACACCATCAAGAGCGGCCTCCTCCTCATCGGACTCCCAGGAGCTTGATTTCTGCCATCAAAGTCATTCCTGTGGGCAAGTCACGGGATGAAGAAGCTTCTCCAGGAGAAGTTCCCCAATATGAACCATCTGCAGGATATCAGCGAGCTGCTGGCTATGGGTGCGGGGCTGTCAGAGAGCGAGGTGGAGCCCAACAGGGGGCATGTTACTGAGCTGCCGCAGGCCATCGCCAGGTGCAGCTACATGCGGCCCCGGCAGAGCGCCCAGCTGCCCAGCTGCCCAGCTGCCCAGCGGTTGCTGAGATCGGTCCTCATATGACGCTGCAGCTCTGCAAGATCCAGGAGGGTTCCACGGTTTTGTGCACACAGCGGAGTTGCTGCAGGCCATCCTGCCGGCCAAGAAGGAGAGAGGCTGCCACTGAAGGCCCAGAGGCAGGACCAGCAGGCCCACAACGTGCAGCGCAAGGGAGCAGTAAGAGGCCCACAAGAAGAGCCTGGCGGGCATGAAGGGGGCACGGACAGAGGCCGATGGGGACAGAGATGCCGAAGACCTGGGGCCGCGGGAGGTGGAGGGGGCCGGCCGACCTGAGGAGGAGGATGAAGCTGAGTATTTCCACCAGGCTGTGAGCGAGGAGACTGATGAGGACGTGTTCCCCTGGCCTGACAAGCGGAGACAGCCCACTGGGCCTCTACACAAGAAGAAGCGGGTAGAGGATTGGCGGCCAGACCGAAGCGGTGACTGTAGACCTCCAAAGCCCAAGGGCAGGTCCCTCGGAGCCCAGGTCAAGCTGGAAGCCAGAGGGGCCGCCCGGCGGGGCCGCCTAAGAGAGAAGCCGGAGCCTGAGCCCCAGCAATGCCCATGGAATGCCCCAGATTGGGACCGAGAGATGCTGCTCTGGGGCTCTCGCCAGTAGCCCTCGGTTTCTTTTTATAAAGGAGCTGTTTCCCTAACTCCACCTGCACCCCCATAATAAATGACTGACTTCCCAAAAAGACAGGGGAGAAAAAATTCTCATCCTTTCTTCGACGGATGCCCACAGCCCTACTAGGCGGTGAGCCTGCTTTGCAGCCCCTCACCCTTGGGAACAGGCACCCCTGCTGCTGGGAAGAATGGGCACCCCATCCTGCCCCCAGCGCCCAAGGTGGGCAGGCATCTCCTGGCCAGCTTGGAATTGACTCAGTGGCAACAGGTTTGGGTTTTTTTTTTTTGTGGGGGGTCATATTGCATTAGGGCCCACCCTACTCCAATATGACTTTATGCTAATTTATAATATCTGCAAAAACTGTTTATTTCCAAACAAGGTCAGGTTCACCCATACTACAGGACAAGACTTAAATAGATCTTGGGGGAGATATAATTCAATCCATAATGCTGACCCTATACCAGGAATTCACAGATTTATTCATAGTAACTACTGAAGTGTAGGGAACACACCAGGCAAAAATGCTTGTCCTCTTGGGGCTTATGTTCTAGTGAATTCTTTTTATCTCAAGAGTCAGGGTCCACAAGGGGGAGGAGGGGCAAGAAGAAAAAAAAAATGTTTAGGATCTCTATAGAAAGCAGCTTAATTTAGGCTTATTTCAGTTCCCTATTATGGTCAGTTAAGGAAGAAAGTAGAGGAAGGAAAGGTTTCTCAGAGGGTCAGAGGTGACTGGTTCGTGGGCAAAGGAGGGGGCAGAGAAGGCAAACTAGGAGGAAAACAGTGAAAGAAGATGAATTGGAGGGAGGTGTTAGGGGCCAAGTCAGTGGATGAAAATGTTTGAGGGGCTTGTCACTTGAGCTCTATCCCCTGCTGGTTCTACCGTTGGAAGGGCTGAGTCCTTCCCACTTTTCACTGCTCCAAACTTTCTAACTTCAGAGCAGTGAACCTCTTGATCAAGCAGGTGTTCCTGTGAAGGAGTTAATTCACAGGGGGCTAAATAAGTGTGAAATACCGGGGAACACAGACAGTTGTCTTCTCTCAGGACTTCGTGGAATTTTTAATGTGCCAAGGTGCGTTGTCAGTCTATAGATTGGAACCATTTTTCTAAAAACGCGCCAGAATGTTTTCTCATACCCAAGAGATGTTTCAGGGGTCCAGGCTGAATGCTCTTCAGTATCTCTTCAAGGACTGGAGGTTCAGCACCTCCTTTTAAAATTCTTACATCTTTTCCTTGTGAAAAATCTGACCAGCTTTCATTTTAATAGCAACCATTGAGTCCCTGGGTGATGCAACCAGTTAACCGCTTGACTGTTAGCCTAAAGGTAGATGGTTGGGGTCCACCCAGAGGTGCCTCGGAAGAAAGGCCTGGTGATCTACTTCTGAAAAACCAGCCATTGAAATCCCTACGGAGCACAGTGCTACTCTGACACACATGAGGTCGCCATGAATATAATTGACTCCAAGGCAACTGGTTTACTATAGACCAGGGCGTGTGTTGGAGTTGACTCAACTGTAACTGGATGTTACACTGATGGCACTTTGCATTTTACAAAGTACTTTTAGCCACCTTCAGTCATCCTGTGCTTCATGTTTCAACTCTCTGGTTACTAAAGCTGACCTGGGTGAGATGCCCGCATAGGTTGACTTCATCTGACTTTTGCATTTTACCCTTAGCGTGGTCCTTAATAGGCCCACAAAGTGATAAGCTATCTAAAGTTTCAAATCTAGGACTCCCCAGAATGAAAGAGTTGGCACTGTTGAGTTCCCAGGACTGGAAAGTTCCTTCTTTGTCAATTCTTGGGCGTTAGAGTAGAACTCTTCCTGCCTGTAGTATTGCTGGTTCTGACCCTCGGGAAGAAATCTAAGATAAAGACTGTGAAGGGACAGAAAGTGATAGCCCCTTGAGTTGCAGGTAAGGAGTTGTGTATCCCCAATGGCAACAGCCTTGGTTGAAGGTGTTAAGGACGAATCCTCAGGTGTTTGGTAGGATGTCAGGTAACATTTAGATGAAACAATCAGCTTTTCATTTACAGGTATGAGTACGTAGGTAATTATGAAATCAATTGCTTTAAAGTACTAACCGGGAGATTGACAGTTGGAGTCCACCCAGAGGCACCTCGGAAGAAAGGCCTGTCGACCTACTTCTGAAAAGTAAGCCATTGAATATTCAATGAAGCACAGTTCTGCTCTGACACACAAGAGTTGCCATGAATGAGCAACTGGTTAGTGTTTCTAACCAGAGAATTCCTTTTATCTAGTGTAATCATCATCTGTTAGCACCTATTGTTTTGGGTGAGAATTTCAGGCCCTAAATTTAAATAGATCTTGTTTAAATTTACTATCAGTTGACCAGGGAAAGGTAAAAATGCAAACAAACAAAAGTAGTAGGGGCCTGTGAATTCTAGGCTACACCCTGGCTTGTTTGAAAACCTATTAGCAGCCATTTTATCTCAAGACAGAAGAATTGAGCCTCACATTTGACTTTAAAAATAATCTATTTATTATGGGAACATTTCAAACGTAGAGAAGAGTGTAATGGATCCTCATGTACTCATCACCCAGTTTCAGCAGTTACTAACATGGCTAATCTTCGCTTTATCCACTCCCTTCCATTATTTTGAAGCAAGTCTCAAGCATCATCGCGTTTCATCTGTAAGTATTTCGGTATGTAGCTCTACAATACGAAGTCCTTTTTGTAAACGTAATGAAAATACCAATACCACACCTTTCCAAATCAATATAATTTCACAATGTCATCAGATATCCAGTCAGTGTTCACATTTCCCCTATTGAAAATAAATATAAAAATTGGCACAAATATACGCATATTTGGTAGAATCCAAACAAGATCCACATGTTGTAATTGGCTGATCTATCCCTTAAGTTATTTATTATCTATGGGTTCTATCTCCCAATTTTTGTTGAAGACACTGGGTAATTGTCCTGTGCAGTCTTTTGCAGTCTGAAGTCTGCTGATTGCATACCTGTGATGGTGTTTTACGTGTTTCTTTGTTCCCTGTGGTTCTTGTAAATCGATGATTTGGAGGCTTGATTACGTTCAGGCTTGATTTTTTTTTTTTTTTTTTTAGAACAAGACCACTTCGTAGATGGTGTGTTCTTCCATTATTCTATTTCTTTCTCTTTTGGTACACCTTTTGGTATTTGGGAAGATTTGTATTTTTGTTCTAATGGTTGCCTTTTTACTGATACTTTATATAATACCCTTGGTCCCCTCTGTTTGAGGGGCTATTTTCTATAAGTTTCCTACTGTAACATTTAAATTAGCTAGTAGCCTGTTCTTCCTTCTCCGCTTTCTCCCCCTAGCATGGGATTTGAAGTAATATCCATTTACTCACTGTTAAAATCTATAAATGGAGCCCTGGTGGCGCAGTGGTTAAGAGATAGGGCTGCTAACCAAAAAGCAGGCAGTTCATATCCACCAGCCTTTCCTTGGAAACCCTATGAGGCAGTTCTACTCTGTCCTATAGGGTTGCTATGAGTCAGAATCGACTCAATGGCAACGGGTTTAATATCTATTAAAAACAAACAAACAAACTCTGTTTTATTGACTATGCAAAGACATTCAACTGTGTGGATCATAACAAATTATGGATAACATTGTGAAGAATGGGAATTCCAGAACGCTTGATTGTGGTCATGAGGAACCTGTACATAGATCAAGAGGCAGTCGTTCGAACAGAGCAAGAGAACAAGGGGCTACTGCATGGTTTAAAGTCAGGAAAGGTGTGTGTCAGGGTTGTATCCTTTCACCATACTTATTCAGTTTGTATGTGAGCAGATAATCCAGGAAGCTGGACTATATGAAGAAGAACGTAGCATCAGGATTTGAGGAAGACTCATTAACAACCTGTGTTATGCAGATGACACAACCTTGCTTACTAAAAGTGAAGAGGACTTGAAGCACTTACTGATGAAGATCAAAGACAATAGCCTTCAGTATGGATTACATCTCAACATAAAGAAAAAAATCCTCACAACTGGACCCATAAGCAACATCATGATAAACAGAGAAAAGACTGAAGTTGTCAAGGATTTCATTTTACTTGGATCCACAATCAACACCCATGGAAGCAGCG